>NW_017259213.1:4634195-4642397 GCF_001594045.1 Atta colombica | reverse complement strand
ATATATATATAGAGAGAGAGAGAGAGAGAGAGAGAGAGAGAGAAATAAAAAGAAAGAAGGCTCATTATCGTGCGTGTGTGACAAATCGAAGATCTAACGCGTTGTGGCGTGAAACGTTTCGGGATGAACTGAGCACAATGGACATCCTCGTGTTCGTTTCGTAATTGGTGTCGAAGAGATATAAGATAGGAGAATAGAGAGGACACCAGGATAATCGTCGACGGGGAGGCCGTCGAGAGGGACGAGAGCAAAATGAGGGCCCCGTTGCTTCTCTTAGGCGGCATTGTTGTACTGTCGCTCGCGGTGGCGAGAGCTCTTTCGTGTGTGTGCTCACCGCTGGAGTGCGACATTCTTACCGACGAGGACTGTCCCGGAGGCCTCACCTGGGATCCCTGCAGGTAGGCGACGTTTACCCTCACCGCCCGGAGAGATCTCCAAAGAGAAGCTCCGGCTCGATACTGAAATACCAACGAGTTCCTTTGGAATGTGACTTGCACGCTTTTTATCCCCTTAGTTAGGAAGACTTTTCTTCCAGGATATCAGCGGGTTTATTATTTTTAATCGATTTTTTTCTATCGCGATTATATTATATATAGAATACTGGAACAGTTCAATTATTCGTGATATGCGGCAAAGCAATAAATATAAATTTGTGCCATACCATATAAAAGGTATTTTAATAAATTTCGATTATCAAAAAGGAAAATATATCGAATTTTATTGTATAAATGCATCGTACTTTTGGCACATTACGAATATTTACATACTAATTGCGTCTTCTCTACTGCAAAGATGTCATACTGTGCAAAAACATAATTTTCAATTTGAAACTGTATACAGTCGGACTCTTTGTGTTCCGTAGTAACAATTGTGTTCTACTACGCGTTGTAATTAGTTCCGAGTACAGCGAGCAATTAAAACGCGTGCCACAATAAGGCCCCCGCTACCTGCGTTTTTTTTCTCCGGGTAACGAGAAAATACCCTTCTTTGTTGTTCATCCACCTTCATCTCCTCTCGTGCGCGAATTGCATTTTCGCGTTAGCGACTCATTTGAAGAACAGCGAGGATAGTGTTACCTATATAAAGATAAATCGCGCGCATGTTGAGGAAGGCATGCATGCACTAAGGATGGTGAAGCCTCGAAATGCTATACGATAGCGTTTATCATCGACGTGTTTGATATCCATGCGGCCGACACGCGATGCCCTTGGGTCTATTTTCATCCACCCACGCACACAGACGTGCGGACATTATTATGCTATTATACATATTCATACTATATATTATACATCATATACAGAGTGTCTGATAATTATTGACACAACGCTTGTGGGCAGGTAGAGCGGACTAATCTCGTCGAGTCGAGAAATTCTGTACCATTTTGCAATTTTCGCGATGATTAACGAGATATTAATTACGTTAAAAATCGTCGAATAAGCACATATCCGCCAAATGCAAATGAAAATTGCAAAATAGTATAAGATTTTTCGACTCAGTTTAGTCCGCTCTATTCACACGAACGTTGCGTCAATATTTATTAGACACCTTGTATATTCCAATGAAGGTGGGGCATGCACCTAAGTTTAGGTATGCACTTGTGTTTTATGACCCGTACAAACAACCTGATGCAGAACAGGTTCGCGCTAGTAAATGGAGAACATTAAGAATAATATATAATAAAGTTAATAAGTATATTTACTACGAGAGAGAGAGAGAGAGATTCCAAAAATTTTGCAATTTGAAGAAATAATATTATATTATTATATAATTATTATTACACGCTAAAGCTTTATTTTATCATAATTTACATTTATGCCATGAATGTTTGTATTCGCGACGAAATAATGCTATCATTAATTATTAGTAAAATAAAAGCTGCATTATTTAATGCAGATATACATAAAATGCAACATATCGCAATATGCAATCATATTGCGTGATAAAGTATGTTGTAAACCACAATCTCGCGAGTATTACCGCCTTTTTTAGTGTAGAGAGCGAATGTATAGGTTACATCCCCTTTAACAAATATTTGCGAGGAAAGTACCAAGATAAATTCTATTTCGCGAGCGCGATCGATGGCAGCTTCATGTAAGTGCGATAATGACACATTATAAAATCAGATTAATTACGCGTGTCAATATGTGAATGGCTAACAAATATTTGTGCATATAAGATAAAAGAAAAAAAAAAGTAACATTATTTCTGCGATTAACGCGATAATTCGCAAGATTAACTCCTTCGCTGCGCAAAATAATGTTAGAAAATGTTATGTAAGAGTAGCGTATGTATGAACTAGATTTTTTTCTCGTAATAAATATAGGAGAATGGATATCGTACATGCGCTATATACACACACACACACACACACACACACACACACGCGCGCGCGCGCGCGCGCGCACACACACACACACACACACACACACACACACACACACACACACTCGGCGAAATTAAATTCTTTTGAACATTTAACTTATATGCACCGAAAGCTTTAACATTGCAAAGAGTTCGTAAAAGCGATAATATCTCTATACAAAGATATCCATGTAAGTCAATCTTGATTAAATATTTCTATTAGATGTGTGCTTGCAAGGTAACTTTGACAATTCAGAACCATTTCAGGTACTTTGGCTAGGTACATTATATAATACGCAATTAGAAAGCCTTTCATCTCTTCTATATTCACGAGTAGAGGGCGGATAAGACGACTCTTCAAACCGCGGCTCTCCTCACAGCTACTCGAAGCGTTAGAAATGTGCGGTTGAGATTGAGATTTCTCCTTTTCCTTTTTTCTTCTTTTACGATCGAGAAAGTTACTCGTAAGATGAACAATTTCAGCGTAATTGCTTTTCAAGTGCGAGACAAAGATTGATGCTTGTGCGAGAATCGAATAAGAATCGTGCCGAATCGAGAACTGTGGATTGAGATCGAGCTGTGATTTATGCGTTAGATTAAATCTTCAAATAAGAGATGCGAATGTGAATTTCGTTGAGGAGAATATAGATGAATATTCATATCATTAGTAAAGCCTTATGATTTTTACTTTTATGTATTTTACGATACTTTACAATACTTGGATTGCAAAAATGGATTCTTTACGAAATTCATATAAGATCTACGTAAATCTTCTTTACGCAATTCAATAGTTTAGCCACCAAGCGTTCTGCTATTCTTCTCAATCACCTTCTGTACCTGGTCTTATTCGCCCTGCGTATTTTCTCGATATTTCAGCATATGCACTATAATACAGTCGCGCGCGTCGATACGTACAATATGCTGATTCGAGAACGTCGGAATTGAATTTCAAAGGAAGCGACACGCGTGCGCGGAAGTAGAGAAAGATTTTTCCAGAGTGGTCTCGAACAGTTATAGCATCTTTTCTGAGAAGGACCTTTGCGAATTCAATAGGTGTATCTAACGTTTATTGCTCTGTGGAATTTCCAGAAGTTCTTACGGGAATTTTAGCGATTTAGAAGGATAGGCGGAAGACCGTTACGACGACAGCGACGACAGCCATTGAAACATTCGATACTGAAAGATATTCGAGTGATCTCAATGGCGACGAGGTAGTTTGAAGAGAGAAAAGTTTTATTTTAGTCAAATTCTTACGTATAATGAGTGTGTCATTTTATGCAAATTTTCTGAACGTCAATAAGATTTGTCAATGTGGACAAGTAATATCACAGTGTTGATATTTGTGTCGCCATTAAAGACAACATCGATATCACACACATTATTTTTTTGCATTTCAATATTGCTTCATTTGTATGCAATGTCTCGATCTCGCGATATAAGGGATGGAGAGACACATATAATTTCGCGGATGCCATACTCACTATAGAGTTCGCGCGTAACATATTTCAATGAAATTTCTCTTCTCCTCGTAAACATTCAAACGGTATAACGTTAAACATCGGTTTCAGATCGTTTGGAATCTGAATCTCGTATCGTTGTCTCGATTGCGGCTTTGGCTGGTACAATGCATGATCGAATATCGCGAATCGGGTATATTCGCAAATCTCATCGAACGCAATCTCATCGTTTCGTATTGAAAAGGGTCACATCGTTACAGATTGTATTGCTATAGAAATTTTCACTCTCCCATCATAGAGGAAAACCCAATCGTATTCTGGACCCTAAGTAAATCAAATAATGCAACATTTTTCAAATATAACGATTACTTTTTGATGTATTTTACAAAATGTATTTTGAAGAGTTATAGCGTTGTAGTATCTATTCGCGAGTGTTTTTTTTTTTTGCAATTATTTTTCGTTGCATTCGAACAATTTTTGTCAAACGTTGTCTTTCTTTTATCAGATATCGCGATTTTATTTCAAATTTACGACAAAGAGAAGTAATCACTTTTTATCTCTTTGGTTCGAAAGGAATGAAACTTTCAAGTTGCTAAAAAAAGCTGACATACACTTTGTGATATTTCTCAGGCCCGCATTGTTTTCGCGACTATTAGGTAAGAGAAACTGTATTTTCTTATCAGCCCATGCGATTTGAAACTCATGCTTGGTGGAAATCGGCAAATACGACTACATGTTTTTCCATGAAATAATGATTGTATATGAAAGGGTATGTGGAACGCGGAGTGAAACTCCGCGTTCAGCAGTGTATCGGAAATTTATCGGAAAATATTTAGCATGTAATGCCATTGTTGGTCATGGCAGCTGATATGCGAATTAGCAATTGCCAAACAGAACAAATTATCCTTTTTTTTTGTTGTCATACAAACACAAGTACATAACTAAAAGCATACAGTTCATTAATCTTTTTCCAAGTTTATTCCGATCTATCAACCTAAAAGCGATTACACATTAATTACGGCAAATAATATGAAACGCATTTGTGGTATGCTTTTAAACACAACAAAGCCATATTTCCTGATATTTAAAATATTTTTAAAGAATATGGAAATAAAAATATATAGATTCGTAGAAATGCTTTAAAAATTTAAAACAATAATTTTACAATAATCGTATGTATATATTTATAATAGAATTAATATAATTATCGCTGATTAATTAAAGTTTACAATGATAATTGTTGTATTTTCATATTAACTTTTAATCTTTTGATATCTTTTTTCCCTATAAGTTACGTTCTTGTGTCTTATAAGAATGTGCTGGACTAAAAACTATATGGAAGTAAATTGTTTCACGGAAAGCAGCAAGGAATACATAGAAGAAAGACACCCTTCGTCCTCACTGCTGCTGCTGGGACGGCGTAATAAAATTCCTGGTTGCAGTTGACAATTTTCCGCGAGATTATTTTCCGTGTGGTACGCCGCGGGCTGCACCTTGAAATTCTTTCCCATTCTTTTTTCTCTCAGAACTTCGTAAGACTATCCTCCGTGCTGCTGAGCGTGCCGCTCGCAAAAGTGATATGCACTTGCATAATATGTAGAAGCTTCTCAATTTCTTACATCTCGCTTCAAGTCAAGTTTCTTCAAAATAAAAATGCAAATGTCATTGCACAAGGATTTACACGTCGGATTGTAAATCTCATGATGTCTTATGAAAGATTACAAATATTGTAACAATTGATAGTTATAATAAATTCGATAGTAATAAATGTGTATTTTTATACGTATTCACGTAGAAAGAATGATCTTGTTGAAGTGTCTAAAAATTCAGCTAAATTTGAAAATAATTTTATTGAACCATTAAAATAATTATGTAGGATAAATTAATTAATTCAAATTAATTAGCTTAATAGCTAGAATGTTATAATTTTTTGTAGTATTGCTCACCATACTTGAATTTTTTTACATAATTATTTTTTGATGGCTTAGCAAAATTATTTTCAGATTATTTAGTTAAGCTTTTCAGCAGAATCTTTTTTCCTCCTGTTCTTATAAAATTTGAAATGAATTTAAAATATTAAATGTTAAATCTGGCCATAGACGCCAAAGTACGATATTTAAAATCCTATTCTATTTTCATATGGAGAAAAAACGATTTTACTGAAATATTAAATATTTTGACCAGCTTCGAACTTGATTTGCGATGGTACTTCGGTTAATAAGGATAAACAATTAACAATATATAGACAGCTTAAATAATTTAAAATTGAAATAAATAAACAAAAAAGACTACGGGTTAAGCTAAATGTTTGTTGCTAATGTTAATAGGAATAATATTTAAAAATGTAGATAGATACAGATTTGTAAATAATTTTGTTGGATGAAAATAATTTTCAAAGAACTCAATGTGATGAGCAATGCTACAAAAAGTTTTGACATTGTAATAAACAGCTTGAGAGTCCTACATAATTATTTCAATAGTCGAATAAAATTTATTTTCAGATGTGTACCTAGCTAAATTTATAGAGACACTTCAATAAAATTGTTTTTTCAATGTTTTAAAATGTGAAAATTTTTATGATAAATTTATTCAAAATGTATGTCATTTTTATATATTTACATATAATTGGCTAAAGAAATTTTTTGCTAAACTGATACTCGAAACTTTTATTTCCTGGCAAATATAATAACAGATTTGTATCACTTTAAATCAATGTAAACTCACATTATTGTTCTAATTGATTTTGAAAAGAAACACAGACGAAATCCTTTCGTTTCGTGAGTTCAAGAAAGATATATAAGGAATGCTTTATATTTTAAAACATTTGTATCCCCTTGTCGCCAGCAGAATTTTTTACAAGAAAACAAATAGCCGTATATTCGAATCAAAGTAAACTAATTAGCTATAATGCGCATGTAGCCACTTTTTATTTATTTCGTTTCTTATCGTTTTGTATATTACAATTTTTTATTATTCGTTTTTCGTCGATAAAAAAAAAGAAAGATTCAATCTTAGTGATTTTGAAGTAAAGCTGAAAGCTGAATATATTTCCGTTACAATAGCAACTAATAATATCATTCGTTTATATCGCATAAAAAAACTAACTTTTCTCATTTTCATTCACATGTGCAAAATTTATATAATGGCGAGAATTAAGTAAAATCTTCTTTTTATACATTATTTTCTCGTTCTAATATTTTGCATACTAAAGGTGAACGTATGAAACATCGGATTTATGTATAATCTTATTGCCACGCAAAAATACATATAACACGCAGTAGTCCAATTATAACTTTTCGCTCGAGTTATTTTATGAGCTTGAAGTTGCCTGTCGCGCGTAAACTGACTTGATTTGTGTATTGAGTGTGTACAGCTATATCTTCCCTATATATGTACATAAAACGATTGATTTTATGTGTCTGCAGGTGTTGCAAAGTATGCGCGCGTGTGGAAGGCGAGCCTTGCGGCGGTCTCTTTGGTTTTTCGGGAACCTGCGCTGTCGGTCTACAATGCGTAATCATGAATTTGCTAACTCGCAGTCGAGAAGTGGACGAGGGCGTCTGCACGAGTAAGTATATTTATGAGAGAATTTTTATTTAAAAAGAGATTAACATTTTTATTTAATTAGAGAATAGAGAACGGTAGAGAGAATTCTATTATGAAAATCAAATGCAATCACTTATATGATACTGCAATTACAATGCTGATAGAAACGCTAATAAAAACATCCTCGATACCGTTTCTTTGTCGCAATTGGACAAACTGGTAGCAAAATATACTACCAATTGCCAGTAATGAACTTTGCTCTTATACAGAGAATTTTTAATTCTTTTAAAATTAAGTTGTACTAAAATAAAAAGATGCCACGTTTGCATTTTTAATTCCATGAAGTTTTTGTTAAATTTCAAGCACGTTTTAAATATCATGGCTTTTATCAAGATTTAATTCTTTTAGTGATAATATGTTAATTCTATTATAATCCTCGAAAGGATTTCTTTACACGTATATATTTCTCAACGTGTGTTCATAATGAATATACAGAAATAATATATAATAGTGATTGTCTTATCGTGTGAGTAGTAATGTAACGTCATTCGCATTTAATAAGCTCAAAATCGACAATAAATCTTTGTGGATAATGTTTCTAGATACGTGTGTGTTGATACGATTGTATCATGAATGTAGTTTCATTATCCCTTTTGGTTTATACTCTATCGTAAAGCTATGCGGTATTCATGGAGATAATTGAATAGCTCGATACGAGAGAAACTAATCATGGATGACAAATGATGATTATGCAGTTATTATTTCACGATTTTTATCTGTACAATAATAGCACAATGTATAACATTGATTAGATAATTACAGTACTTATTTTACATTT
>NW_017259213.1:4628353-4634095 GCF_001594045.1 Atta colombica | reverse complement strand
ATAATGGAGAATATTATCGTAATATATTATTATGAAGTTTTTCTCTCCCTCTATGTAATAGTTATTGTTTTTTCTTGTAGCACGCATACCATACCCGCTTTATCTTTTTCCAATACGTGGCAAGGTCAGGTAAAACAATCGAGGTCATTGATATATGGAGCGACATAATGATAAAATCAATAATTATTATAAATTTTCTAAATTAGAAAATGTAATACTCGTTTAATGTAATAGTTACAATTTCCGAGGTTGATGCTAGTAATATCAATCCAAAGCGAGTTCTAAACTTTGAAATTTCCTGCTGTTAATATTCCGCGGTGTGTAAACCACGCTTATAATTTATATGAAATGAGTACAGTACTCGTAGTTGCAGGTGAATAATATTCTGTACGGAGTATTAGACAATGTGGTAGGTGTTCGTATTTCTGAATCTGAATATATGTATCAAAGCACTTTAAAACGACGATGTCGTTTGTTTTTATTCATGCAATTTCCATAATTTTTTTGTTTGCTCGAATTAAAAAAATCTTATAGCAATCGAGGTCATGGAAAAAAAGATTACGTTGTCACGGCTTTTGAAACTTGGATAGGACTCTCCAAATGGAAAAGTTAGTTTAGGCAAAGTCACGTTTGCATGGATACATTACTTTTCACTTAGAAATTTTTTACTATGCTTTGTATGTGCCAAGTATTGACCCTTCCATTTCTCTATAGTAACTCTAAACCAGCATCTAAAAGAATTTATTATTGATATACGCATATTTGAATCTTTGCGATACGAGTCATACATGATGATTCCATTTTTCCTGGAGCTATTTAATTAAGGTTACTGTAAAATTTCGATAAAAATATGTATACTATTTTCTATAGTTCGATTACACGACAATAGTAAAAAATGCTACTAAATTAAATTTGGTTGTAATTCTTTGCTAATTTTTTGTCTCTCCGTTATTATGATCTTTTTTGTTATCTCTGTAAATAATGATAAATTCTATAGTAACTTTTCTTAGCATTTATATCGAAATAGATAAAGGAGAATAATACAATTAGTATAAAATTAAAATTATTAATATGTCTCATATATCATCACTTTTCTTTCTTGCAATTTTAAAACTTTGCAATTTTGATGTAATCAATTGTATTTTGATTTATATATTTCTGTGCATTGTTATTCAGTGTTATTATTGCGTAAGAAATGAACAAATTTAAAAGTAAAAACTACAATTTTGTTTGAAAAACTTTGTACAATTGTCTATTCATACGTTTGAAAATAGATTAATGATCTTGAGATATTCTTCTTCTTATAGAGTTGTTCTTGCTATAGTTTTTCTTTTTAATTTTTTTTAAGAAAGAACTTCTAGTATTAAATATAAGCAGAACAATGTTTAACGATTCTTATTCGCGTATCATCATAATTACTCTGAAAGAGATGCTCGCTTTCATTTTCCAATTCATTGAATAATCGAGTCGCAGATGCGCGTTTTTCAGGCATTCAATTTCACCGTGAATCCGCGTATTTCCTCTTTTTCCTCATTTTTTTCCATCGGCTCGATGTCCTTTGGCTCCTTTGAAAGTTCTTAACTCTTTGAACAGAATCATTGGTGAATTTAGGAACGAACGATCCCACCCGCTCGCGAATCTAATTGAATGATTTTTGAACTTGTTATAACTCGGATTTTCCAAACTTCCAAGTCAAATGACGATTTTAGAGACTGGAAAAGGAAGTAATTAAGGGCTGCGAAATACTTTCATGAAAAATGTTCTACACTTTCAAAGGGCTAAACTTCTCTGTAATAACTTTGTCCGTGCAAAAGGGCTTAATTAGCGTAGGAATTCAAATACAGTATTAAGTGTTCTCATTTAAATTTTACAATTATTTGATTAAATAATTATGTTTATAAATTAGAATTAAACAGATCGTGACAATGTCAATCTCCATATGTGCCTGTAATAATAATAATAATAATAATAATAATAATAATAATAATAATAATAATTATTATAATCTATGTTAACAATAGTAATAATAAGTTTAACAAAATATAACATTATTATAACAATAACATTAATTATAAGTAATAAACTGAAATTGATATCGCAAATTTATATAATTATAATCTGTTTCTGAATAAATTAATATTGGTGTGTGTATCCTCGAAATGTCTAAACGCGCAATTGTTCTATTTAATATTCTATATTTCGTATTGCGTGAATTCGTGTAACACATTTCTATCTATGTCACTCTACGATCATTGTGATAATCATCAGAAACGAGAGACAACTATTGAAGGGGATATTGATGTGTTTATAGTTTCGGATTTTATTAACAGATTCGGCAATAAGAGTAATCGCGTCGAATATGCCGTTATTCGATGGTGACGTGCCAATTCAGTACGCAATCATATGAATTTTCGATTCACTAGCTAGGATCACATCGGCGATCCTTTAAACTGAACTGATGGGCGGCAGAAATATGAAATCGACAATATTTGACCTGCATTAACAACGTACTAGTGGCATATCACTTTTGCGTTTTCGTGCAGTGCGTGTCCGGCTCAATTCATGCATAAGTACGACATGCATCCAGTCGGAATACAGCAAACGTGCCTAGATTTAGTCAGCGTGAAAACGAGGATGGCTGTTTAACGGGAGATTTGACCTGGAAATATTCATTGACTTGTCTCGATTCCCAAAATTTCTATACCACGTTTGCGTTTAAACATTTTTCTGTCAAATAATAAAGCTTTAATCTCGCTATTTGTAGAGACAAACGCGAGGTAATTCGTTTCGCGGCGTTTACACTTCAATGACGGCTAGACACGCGAAAATGAATGCACTTGTTTCGAGAACGATATATATACCTGACATTTATGACACTTCATATTCAGTATTTGCATCGAGTGCTACTATATGTCGCGATAAATTAATTATATTTGTTTAATGCTTCCGTTTTGTTGTAACGTTGCTATTTGGACGACCGCCAACATAAAAGATATATATCTAATGTCATTTCAATTGTCATAATTTTGTGTCGGATATGTTTTGAGATAAGTCTCTTGTCATAGATCTGACGAGCTTATAAAACCAGCTTTGTGATGATATCATAATTATTTTGAATGTAGACGCAATGTATTTTATTCATTTTAAGATATTTTTATGTTAAAAGAAAATAAGCACGATTTATGTATCAGCAACTATATTTATTTACAATAATTACGATTACCTCGTTAACTGAATTTCAGAATCTCTGACATAGTACAAGATTATATAGTCCTAACATTCACTTCCATTATGGTTGATACGTAATTTCGCGGATGACGTTCCTGTATACTTGATGGCTGTTCACACAGAATCAGTACTGTAAAATTAGTTGCACTGTTCTCTTGTCTCAAAGTAGAGGAACTATCCTTGTTTCATGTGCAGAAAGGTACTAAAGGGCCGCGCTTGTCGCGCTTGTCGCGGAACTCAAACTCGAAATTGTCTTCAACTCGACACTTCCGATGAACTTTGACACCGGCATTTTGGAACGCTGCAATAATAACTGCTCTTGTGAATTATCTTCTCATTATTGTCTTAAAGCAGATGGTAATTAAGTTAACCTGATTCGATCTTTTGTATGCCTTAATACTTGGTCGCTTCTTCTGTTCCTTGTTTCTTGGTCGAAAGTTTTCTAATTTGTGTTATATTTCTAATTTGTGTTATATTTTAGCACCTTATTTCTATTATTAATTCTGTACGTTCCGTACTTTATTGAATGACGGAAAAGATAATAAATTCTCAAAATCTAAATAATTATTATAATTTTATAAACGTTGACCGGATCTTATCTTCTCTCGTTTTAAATTACGTTGTAGAACCTACTGCTTTCACGTTAATCATTGAGATCGTACAGTGAATGAGGTCGAAGTTTTTTAACTGGGAAAGAGAATCATGAATTCCAGCGAAGTCCCTGTTCTTATTTGGCGCCTCTCACGAACAGGACACGCTTTCGCACTCAAATTTTGTGCACGTCGCGAACGCGAGCTGCAGCGACTGACTGCTTTAAGGACGAACTCGTGTACGTGTCTTTAGAAAATGAAATTGCTTCCGATTTCGCTCTCGCCTCTAGTGATGTCGCGCTGCGGGAATGGATTAGCCGACTTGGGCCTGGCAGTGAGTTTCGCATGTAGCGAAATCGGCTTAAGTCATGGTGGTAACAGCCGACACCGCCTGGAAATTGCTCTAGACTTTGTAAAATAAATGGTAGGTGAAAACGATAACTTAGGAATTGTCTATTTTCACTTACAATCTGATATGCAGATATTCATCTGTGAAATCTGCATTTATATGACATCGCGTTGTTTGCTTTATTAGTTATTCATTGGCTGGTAGTTTCTAACCGACAAGAGCTATTTGTAATTCTATCGATGCGTTATCTATAGGTAATAATATAATGTAAAAACAGATTTTTATGTTTAAAATAATTGGCTGATTTCCTTTAATATTCATAATTTAAATCTTCATTAATATTACATAAGCTAGAAAATTAAAACGCATTATATACATATAATATGTATAGATTCTTTTTTATTTTAAATTAAATTCTGAAAATATATGAAAGTTTCTTATTATTTATGTCACTGAGACAAAAATAAGTGGTATATTATATCATCTATATTTATGAACTTAACGTGGTAATGTAATCTATTATAGTAGTGATGATGTTTATAACATTTGTAATAAGATAAATTCTCAGAATACTTTTATAAAATATCCTGAACATTTCTTTAGCATGAGTTTTTAATTTTTATTCATTAACTCTGACTCTGTATTCTTTTGATCTGAAATTATTAATTAAATTACAACGTGGTTATTGTAACTGAATGAACAACAAAATGCTTCACTAAATTGAAGCAGTCCCCGAGAGCTAAAAAAAAAAAAGAAAAAACTAACTGTGTATCGCAACAACAAACAGAATGCAACCTGGAATAACTTCGTTACATACTATGCCTTGTGTAGTTATGTATTGAAATACGACCGAAGAATCGCAGTTGATTCAGCCGCGTGACTCGTTACACGCGGAGTCAACCGGCGGGAAAAAAAAGAAGAAAAAAAAGAAGCGTTATCGCCGGCGGCGTTTCGCGTGTACTGTATGCACGTGCAATCGACGAATCAACCGGGCCACGAGATTTCAAAAACGAACGTCAATCAGACGGGTCACCAAACTGTCGCTGGACTAACACAGTTTTACAGTGACAGGTGCTGTTGGTCGTCGCAACGCTGCTGATCGATTTCTTCGTGCATCGATGACGTGCGCGTTTAGGCGAGTAACCCCTATATATGCAGGCACGAAAAATATTCCCTAGAAAGAAAGAAAGAGAGAGAGAGAGAGAGAGAGAAATGGGAGAGAGAGAGAGAAATGGGAGAGAGAGAGGGGGGGAGAGAGAGAGAAATGGGAGAGAGGGGGAGGGAGGGAGGGAGGGAGGGAGGGAGGGAGAATAATCGATTCGCTTTGATACGCCCTACCTTAGAACCTTCATGCAGAAATGGACTCGGCAATACTGTATATCATCCACACGTTATAGCTTCGTGGCAAATCGCGAAGTGACTTCCCCTATTCGACATAACGTGTGATAAAGCATTGTGGGCGTAAAGATCGATTACGTTGATTTCGATGGAGATACATTGACGTCATTTTGAATATAAATCGATCACCCATCGGTCGGCTAACAGGTGTACAATTGTATTAGAATCATCAATGTT
>NW_017259213.1:4627919-4628253 GCF_001594045.1 Atta colombica | reverse complement strand
TATATATATATATTCATTTACTTTATTTTACTAGTGAACTAGCTGCCATCATCATAATAACATTATTATAATTGTAATATTTATTGAAAAATTATTTTTTACAGACAATATTAAACATCAAGTATCGTGCAAGATTTGCAATACAATATTAATTACATTATTAAAATTTGAATTTTTAAATAAAACGTCTTTAATTAAAAAAAATAGAAAAGATCGAAAGGCACTTTTTTCACACAGCGATAGTGTGATCTTGATATCATGTGAATTTGGTCCATTGATTGCGAATTCGCTAACTCGAGAAAAGTTGCTAGAGAATTTTTAATCAAATTCCATC
>NW_017259213.1:4627204-4627819 GCF_001594045.1 Atta colombica | reverse complement strand
TGGGTTAAGCGGGGGGGGGGAGGGAGGGGAGGCACATTTAAGAACTATGCGCGTACACACTCTCTTGTATACTTGCTGACTCGACCTAAGCCGATGCATATGCACGGTCGATGTTAGGAGCGAGAGCGCTCAGTATTCATGGAATATCGTTGCTCGAACGTAGGGAGTTGGTAGGGTACAAATTAGTTTAGCCCCCTTGCATCTCTGCTGCGCCAGTAGCAGCAATAGCAGCAGCAGCAGCAGCAACAACAGCAGCAATGGTACTCATAGCATCGTATAAAAATATTCCCGCATGTATCGAAAGTTTCCGTGTCATTTCATGCGTCAGACACATCGAACACGAATATCCCAGCACATTTTAACTCTCTGACTCAACCACGTCTTTTCGCCTTTGCGTCGCGTAGCTGTCGTGCACGTAAGAATTTTCAATGATGCTTAAGAAATTTCGCACTGCCGCGCCGTTCGAACGAAGAATACGTCGCGTGTAGGTACAATTCTGCCAATATAATACATGCACTCTAGTGATAAGGATTTTCCACATTTTTCATTTATGTTTTCAATAGATCTTGAAATGTGATATGTTTGTCGAGAGAGAGAGAGAGAGAGAGAGAGAGA
>NW_017259213.1:4623073-4627104 GCF_001594045.1 Atta colombica | reverse complement strand
AGAGAGAGAGAGAGAGAGAGAGAGAGAGAGAGAGAGAGAGAGAGAGAGAGAGAATGAAAATTCTATTTCTCACGAACTGTTTGTGAATATAATTCATTCGTTTTCATTTGGCATATAGTGCTTTACTGAAAATTTGACTCTGTCGGCAGTTAATAAATTACCGTAACATGTTGAATGCTTTGTGTGTGTGCATACGAAACGCATACGACGAAATTAAATGCAATGCCCACGAACGGAGGTGTATCATTTAATATGTATTCCATAATTATCATGGAAGTAGAAGTAGGTTATTTGACTTGCATATGTGTGTCGAACACGTTCATTACACAATTGTAAATATGCCTAGCGCGTCGTTTGACATTCCGCATAAACAAGATTATTGTGGAATATTTTCCGCAAGAACGATTAACGATTTCGCCACGCGAATGCCAAAATTTACGAATTGACGCTGACAATATCTGCTCGATTAATATTCATTCAATGTGATTTTATAATTTTCGTTATAAATGTGATTGGCGTTGCAGATTATTGTTTTATTAGTCAATAATGTTATTGTTAATTTATAAAATTTAATTGATTATTAAAATATTTTATAAAAGAAATATAAAGAAATCTGTTAGTTAAATTAAATACAATTATATATTGACTAAGGACGAATCATCTTTAATCACATATTGACAACAAATGTAATAACAAATTGAAGCAAATTGAAGAATAACAAATTTATAAATTAATAGTCCAATATTTAATTATTATTTATCTTTTTCTGTTTCTCATATTATTCCTTTCCGGAATTACATGTGTATTTTGTTTCTGTCGGATTTATTTTTATCTCTACATGCGGAGTACATTCCGCTTATACTTATAGATTGCTCGATATTAATTCACTGTACGTATAGCACGTCAACGTCCATTTCTGACATGAATTAACGTTTATTATGTCGATTTATGTAAGACATGCGTCTCAATTAAAGCATAATTTATTTTAATTGCGCTCGGCGCTAAAATAATATTTGCCGCGTACGAAAATTTTACGCGTTAATCTACATGCTGGCCGTGGATTCGTGAGGAAAATAAAAAAAAAGAAAAGCAATTTCGGATGGCATTTATCATCGCGTTAATAGTATCTCTACTATCGATATTTATTACTGTTATATTGATAATGCCTGTTGATAACTTGTTTAGAGAGCGGTGCTTTTGTAGAAATTTTAGAATACAGGTGAACCGACTGATAAAACATTTATGCGTACATGTCGTGTTTATATGTAAATAAATTGCTGGCTCAGCGTGTAGCTTTTGTAGATAGAAAGAGGAGTTTATACTAAAGAAAGATATGCGCATGATGTGACGTTTTATGCAAATGGCGATTCGTTATAATACTATATAATGTACGGTGGACACTTGTGACATTTCGTTGCGTCAAATGTAAGAAGCTTCACCATAAAAAAGTTATCATCGAAAGAGCTTCTTTGCGATTCATACCACATGTCGGATGAAACCGGTGACAAATTTATATGAAAAACATTATAATGTTTAAGCCCGTAACTGTGGAGAAACTCTACAAAATAATTTCGTTCAGAAATATTCGCAAATTTTCAATCAAGTTATATTGCATAAAGATAGAAGGATTCCGTTCTCCTATATTTCCAGTTGTGCTTCTGCTGAATTCTTTTAAGAAAATCTTCAAATTATTGTTTGCTTTTGAATAGTGTTATTTCAGTGCTTGGAGTTCATGCAAATTTGACGCGCGAAAATGAAAATTATATCGATATATTATTAATCTTTTGCACTTCGTAATAAAATTAATATTTTTTTTCCTTCATCAGCTTCAAATAAGAATAAAAAAATTAAGTAATAAAAATTTTCAATATTTTGTGAAAAGTAGAGAAAATATTAAATTTATTATATAATTATATTAAAAAAATAATTTATTACAGTTTATGTTTTAAATTTAAGAATGTATGTATATAATTGCTTGAAGTATGTATATTTGCTTGGATGACGTCCAAGATTTTTTTTACATATCTTTCTCCTTCTATCGTGAACATATTAAGGATCTTTATATCTTTCCTTCTAGATGTAAGAAAGTAAAACGTCCCATCTAAATTGGTTTTAAGCGTTAATTGAATTTCGCTCTAATTACTAAATATATATTTGCATGCGCAAAGATTTTCAATGAGTTTCATCAATAACTTCTGGAAAAGTTTATGCAAAGTATATAATATAGTATAAATATTGAATTATATTATAAAAGTTAATTTTAATTTAAGAAATAGAGGAAAAATAGAGAGACTCGACAAGTTTAACTTAACATCGAAATTTTATGAATTAAGAGAATACATTTTTTTTTGCGGGAATGTCTTTTTAGAAGACATTCTCCTCTAATCGATAGAAAGCGAAATATTATCTTCCTGTACAAATCCTCCTGAACAGCATGATAGAAAGGCTGTGAGTTCGTTCGGTTGACAACTGCTGAGGATTACGAGAGGAAGCAATCATTATCTTACGAAAATGCGCAAGGGAGTCCATTGAAACGAGACAAGGCAGCTTCCATGATGCTATCGTCAGAAAATAGGAGAAAGGAAGACATGAAGAAAAAGAGAGAGGAAGAGGGAGAAAAGGGTGATAGCCTAAACGGCGGTATCTGAACATTTACGGACCATTTCCTCGCCCGCCTCCTCATAATGACATTGCCTTCTTGGGGCTGAATGGTGGCTGGTAGTGACGGGGAGCCCTATCTTAAAGTCGCTAACCACGATCATTATTGGTTTTCGCTTGGCGCACTAGGCATGTAAATTCACGGGAGTCAACATCCTGGTAAATGTCGCGATCTGTTTCACATCTTTTCGCGCGGTAGTTGTGACAAATACGACAATCGACTCGATGATATTCTTTATTATCCTGGCAAATTTGCATCTGGATAAATTCTTTTTTACGTAAGAATGTTAAAAAGAATTTTTATATTTTCTACAAGTAAAACAAATAATTTATGTAAGTAACGAAGAGATTATTTCTTGATTTGAATTCTTTCAAATCTAATTTTAATGAAACCATGATAAAACAAATTTTTTTAAATTTAATTCAAGGACATTGTAATAAATAATTCATATTAAAAAATTAAGTTTTTTCAAAATTTTAACTGGTTTTCCAACATGTACATTATTACGTACGTACATTTGATCTTAAATGATGTCGATAGAATTAAATCATTTCAACGGATGTGTTCAAATTTAATGACATTGATATTAAATGTTATTAAATTACAATATTGTATATATGCAAGTACATATATATAGTATATATTTGTAATTCAAGATTAAATTATTTAAAGTAATGAAGATCCAGCTTCGACCGTAATAGGCATTTTAAATTTCTAGTAGTTATTAAACTAATTTGACTAAATTGTTAATTTTTACTGATAATTTGAATAAATTATGATGTGTTAAAACGCATAGTTTACACAGTTTAGTTTTTAAAACACACAAATTATTTCTGTATAAATACAATATATTTTACATTTTTATATTTTTTATATTTAAAATGTCGATGTATTCGTTTTTTACAATATATATTTTCGTTTTTTAATATATATATATTTTCGAAATTTGTTAATAAAGAATTTTTATATATTTTTTTGAGATGTATTATATTTTTTTTTTAGAATATGAAAAACGTTAACCAAATAATGTTTCTATAAAAAATTGAGAAAATCTATATTATAAAACTCCACTTTAAATACTCGATATTATATAACTTGCTCGAAAAAGCGCATGCTTAAGCTCTACTCGTTATGTTAAAATGTGACGATTAGAACGAATCAGAATTGTTTTCTTCTACATCACTACCTTTTTACACTTTTGAAAATAAGTACAAAAGAGGTTTAAAGTTTTCATAGTTACTACGAGGCTTACCATTCATGATATAGTAATATTTTTATCCAAGAGTATAAAGATATACAAAATCATGGAACAAAACTCGAGCCTTGATCTTGATCTTCAATGTTAAAGTCATTTTTAAATTGTTATGCTGCT
>NW_017259213.1:4618153-4622973 GCF_001594045.1 Atta colombica | reverse complement strand
TATATATATATATTTATTTATTCTTTATTAAAAGAGAGGTCAGATGATTTTTTCCAATATAAATATGTGATATATTGTCCTATTTCTATATAACAATATTTACGAAATATTGAAAGGCCTTTTTTGCATTATTGAGACATTTTTATTTTGGTCATTGAGACATTACGTTATAGATAAAAAATCATTCATATGTGTATTTTACATTATGAAAGCATATGGAGTTGCTTTCTGCAGAAGATACATTTAACGACTCTTTGAATGACAATACTTTGAGAAAGGATTCTTTTAGCGTCTTTATATTTATTATTCAATGCATTTCATATGATTTCCACAGTACTACTATTAAGATCGGAAATCAAATTTGAGCCGTTGAAAATGTAGGATGTGAATGGATGTATGTTTCATGCTTGCCTACATACGCGAAATAACCGGCCGTAGTTCTCGACTCTTTTACGGTCATGGATTAAAAATGAAATTATGCATGACCGAGTAGAGTTTTAACTGTGAAATATCGAAGTGCAGCGCTATCTCGGCCAGCCATACTCTCATGTGTATATATACGTACGCATCGTTTACCAAGAGAAGTGATATCGATAACGAGTAGTACGCACTCATATCGATTTATAGATATCATTGATTTTCAAAAATATTCTTGCATCGCAAGCATTGGTTGCGTAACGAATTAATATCGCATATTACACAGGAGTCGCACTGCATTGTAATATTTACACGACTGTGCCGTAATATTTTCCAGCTCGCTGGTTCTGAATTTTCTGCCGCATGCAGATTCAGTGAAGTGGATTACCCCAGGAAAATGTACCAACTTTTACTTAGGCGTTAAACGATCCTAATGCAAATCGCTAGGATATGGAAAATGTGTGTAAAAGCTAGACAGTGCTGTGGGCGATCGTATTTTTCCTCTTTACGCAGTTTTATCTGGATGATATGAAAAAAGTTAGTGTTTGCGCTTTTTTTTGCTTTCAGATATTCTCAGCTCAATACTCCTAGCTCGGTGGAGTTTGTAATAATTTTTATCTATGCAAATCTATTGCGTTATTTTTTGCAAATGATTTGCAAGAAAGATAATTGGAGTTTCCCTTTGAATATAAGTTATTATTGCAAGATTGTACATATATAAGTGCAGTCAGCAATTGATTTCTAAAAAAAGTGTTGTTAAAAAAGAAAAAATATTTCTTATATATTTTTCGTTTATACTCGTAGAAACAAAGTTCTTGTCCATCTCACTCATGATCATACGTTTGTGCTAAAATTGCTAGTCTAACTAGGCAAGACTTGAGATTGTCTTGATAAAAATCATACATAAAATGAATTATTTTACTGAAGTATTTAAAAATTTAGATAAATAGATTCGAAAATGATTTTGTTTGTCACATTATAAAGTATTAAAAACAATCAAAATAATTACGTGGGAATCTCATGCTGAGCAATGTTGCAAAAAGTTTGGACATTTTATATATGAACATATAAATATATATAGCAATCAGAGCATTCTATATAAGTGTTTTGATCTTGAATAAGTTGATGATTCAACAAAATTATTTTTCAGATCTGTATTTAGCTAAATTTTTTCAGATATTTTAGTAAACAAAATCCTCCTTTTTATATATTAGTACTACTTTGTGAAATCGTCATTAATAAAGATGATTTTCAATCAGATTTTTTACGATGCGAAGGAAAATCTATAAATTCGGTAGATTATAAAAAAATCAAGAACAAGATTGTGATCTATACGCACTAATATTCAAATGTTCTGGGATGACAGGTGAATTTCTCGTAGAAAATTATAAGAAACAAGAATTTGATTTCTTTTTTGTGACAAATATTAAATAAAATTGCAAGAAGTAAACTTAATTTTACTCAACGAAAGAATCACGCGAGACGAATTCGCGATATGAGATGTCGGACAACGATGATCGCATTCCAGAAATCCAACTTTTCCCATTAAATTGTATCTCGCGTGGAGCCGATTGTGGGGAGCTAATGGTATGACGTCACGACATTCGGTAATATGGAACTTTTGAGAGCGAGTTTAATCATCTAATGTCATGTGAAAGGAAACTGCGCGTTTGTGTAGTGATAAGACATAAGACAAACAAAATATCTAGTCATAAAGTTCTATCGCGACTGCAGTACATTAACGGCACATTATGTAAAGTGTATTAAAAACAATCTCATCTTTTTATATGAAACATTACACAGAGATTACTAATGATTACCGTGGTATTTATTTGAAGTCTCCGTTGAAACGCGGAATGATTAAAGAGACAAGCGTTATGCTATTAAAAATATTATGAATCAATCATCGGGAATCGGAATTAATCGTCGGGAGAATTAATCTGCGTTAAAATTCAATAGGAAGAGGAGGGGGGGGGGGTAATTCCTCTATTTGTATCGCTATTAACAGACCATGAAACACCAATCGAAACACCAAGGAGCATCAAACTCACGAAGACCACGTTCTCGTGAGTAGCCGCAGAGGGTTGTTATACCGGCAAAAGATGTTGACCTAAAAACCGAAGAGGCTCATAACGGGGTAAATACCAACTCTGTGTTTAAAGAAACCAAGGGCTATGCTGTGTAATAAACGCGCCAGCATTCGCGAATGCATCCGCATACACTCCCGTGCGACTCGTAAAGCACAAACGTCTAGCTATTCTCTCCCTCTCTCCGAGCCATTGTGCTTTTATACTGAAAGACTCTTCTTCTTCCCCTTCCTCTTTTTTTAACATCCAGCGGTAATTGTCATGTATGGTAAAAAAATCTACGCTTGGACGTTTTTACGCGCATTGCCCTATCGTAATTTCGCTATCCCCCAACCCGGAGTAGATTCGCGAGAAAAAAAAATCCATGGCGTGTATTGCCACTAGCATCGAGTGAAAAACAAAAAAAAAAAGAAAACGATATATGCGTGTACATCATAATACAAGGATACAACGCGCTCTTGAATATATGTTTTATGCAGTGTTATACAGATACTTTTAAAATAAAATGAAAAAAATCTGAAATATTTTATTATCGATATATGTGAAATTGAGAATAGTTTTAAACCTGTGTTTATTTTGATGGCAAAAAATAACGAATTTCTTTAGCGTATAAATGCGTGTTTAATTAAAGAACGCATTTGGGAACGCGTTAATATAAAATATAAAATTAATTAATATAATATAAAATTAATTAATATAAAAAAGAATATATATTGTTAAGTGGATAGTTCATCATTGCAAATCTTGCGCTTGTCGGTCTTTTGCTATTGCTTTAAAGCAATATATTCAATTGACGAGTTATACACATTTGCGGTGTCGGATGGTACGCTTTGTTGAAATATTCATAAATAAAGCAATTGCTTGTGGTAAATCGGTTCTGCATTGTATCTCAATCTCTCTCAGAGTTTATCGTTTCCACAATTGGCGAGGATTGTTATAGCTCATAGAGGTATTAATTAATTAACCGGATGTATGCTAATTGATCGGCGAATGGCATCGAGTTGTTTTAAAAATATACTTGTCATGTATGTGCAAATTATGTACGTATCCGCTTATTATAATTCTATACAAATTGGCTCAAATTTAATAACTGAATTTAAACGTCAACTTCTCATTAAATATTTTCAAAAGTATTTTTGTTTAAGGTTTTACGGTATTATAAAAATAAGAGAGAGAAAGAATTAAAAATACTACTTTATCTTCATTTTGAAATAATTCTAAACAAAAACTAGCATGTGTAACTATTACTAAATTATGTACTAAACTTGTACTATTATAATTTGCTCATTTTGTATGATTGCGAAAAGTTTAATTTTCTATACCATATGCTCTCATTATTCATAAAATTTTTTATTACATTTGAATCGGCCTTAAAATAAAATATAAAATAATTTTTATGCATTTGTTTGTTTATTGCGATTGCGAACTTAAAGTAGTATCCTGCGCTCTTTAAAGAGGAAATGAAAAGAGAAATAGGAAGGCGCCGTAAAGGGTGAAATAACATGAAGGCAAACCGCTAACTACAGTTTCGCGCGTATTGCTGGACGCAAACCAGAATTTTATTTATGCCGTCGAGCGCGATAACATTAAGCAGGACCAATTTCGGGCGTGCTCGCAATACATAAGACGATATATATATATGTATATATATATAAAGCTGTTTCGATCGGTGAACGCACAATACGAACACTCGGCTTAATTGGTGGTGTAGAAACAGCCGTAAGGTACTTTAACCCACAATTCGTATGCGAGTAAGCCAGATATTCGATTTCCTTCTGGCGGGAGTAGTAAAATTCGTGAAGGCTGTCCAGGCATCCAGTTATTTTCGCGAAAAAGCTAATTTTCCAAATCAAATAAATCACTGACGAGAGTCGGTTTCGGAATAGCAAATGTGTTTCGCACGTAATAGTGGCTAGTATAAACAACAGGTTTCACCGAGTGACGTTGACCTCTTGTATACAGGATGGCAGACCTTATGTGAAGATACAGCACCCGTCGTAGAGTATTAATCTCATGGATTGTGTAAAGCTACACGCGTTCTTCACCGGACATGGTAGAAAGGTATGGCACGTGTAAAATGTGGAAACGACCGTCACGTGCCGGTGTACAGACAATGCTTTCTCGTTGTTGAGTATCTTTTTTATTTTCTTTTTCGCAACTTCATCGAACTTTCGGTCGAGGAAAAATAGACTCCGTACATGTCGACGAGACAATCCAGAAAGAAGATTTTTTTTTCGTCCAATAAGACTTCAAGATGTTTGCATAAGACCCTGCTACTCTTTCCAAGCTCGAGTATAGCATGCGAGGTCCGACGGG
>NW_017259213.1:4585318-4618053 GCF_001594045.1 Atta colombica | reverse complement strand
GGGGGGGGGGGGGGGGGGGATTAACGTGAGTACGTGACTTGGGCGCGATCGAGTCTCGACTAAGGTGGAGGTCTCGCGTAAGTTACACGTACCATGGACTGCATATTTCCCGGTGGGCGATTGTTGCCGCGAGAGCTGTCAACCCGGTGCATTGGCAAGGGGGTTATATACACTGTTACCAGCCGCGAACGCCACTTTCTCAATGTCAAGCAACAAATCTCGAGAACTGCTGGGCTAGATGGGTTGACTAGGGCCAGGGAATTGCGCGGCGTTCGCTTGTAACGCTACTAAACAGCTCGTAGTCGTGCGCATGAATGCACGCGCACAGGAGTATGCAAATCCCATAGATCACCGTACGGTTTCTCGACTCTCGTTCGCTCGGGAATGCATGGGATTGTACAGATTCGCTACACTGCCGTTGATAAACCGAATAGGTAGATCGAACGGTATTTCGAGAGGAGGCAGAGTCGGCAGAGAGCAAGGGGAGAAAACATTCTTATTTTGTATTACAAGAAGACTACCATCGGCGAAAAATTTACGTAGCTGTATAGCCATCGAAATCCATTATCGTTGTATGTCATCTCATCTTAGAGGTCCATAAACGAGTCCGGTAAATGTCGCGTAGTAAATAATCGCCATCGTACGCGCTATAAAGAAACGTTCCTTCCGCAAATGTATGTCAGGAGTAAATAAACTGGTGGGGATGGGCTTGAAGATTATAGCCATGAACACATGATAAGGAGCGAGGATTGAAAAATTGGCCCGACGGGAGGGCACGTAAATTCGGAAGCGCGCAACAACTTTCCGGTATTACGCGCGCGAGAATAATATAGTCACGTAGCGAGTTGATGTATCGTAAAATAGGCGATGTAACATCGCAAAAAATTATGGTTCGTCGCTAACGGCGATGTATTGTATTTTATTTAAAATTTTTTATTATTATTGCAACAATAAATACGTATATATATTATACTAAGAGTAATTGGCGATTATATTTTATGACGTTCATTGTATATATATCTAGTTTCATAATATTTTAATATAATTGATTTAACAAAAAAATTATTGAAATGTTAGGTAAATGTTGGACACAGTGTGTGTTAGTGAATCCAATTATTGAACGAAACGATAAAAATTTTTCAATTTTAAGCTTTTAAATGATTTGTACGAGTCTAGGTAAATTTGTCATTTATAAAAATTTAATAAGACAAATTTATTTAGCATCATATAGTATATATCATTAAAAGCTTAACACTTAAAATCTTTGTTGGATCATGTTCACTAATTGGTACATTTATCTTGTAGTACAAAATAAAAGAGATTGTAACATTCTTTCCTTAATTTTATAATGCCCATGTATATAGTGGAATTCTGATTATCATCGCATTTACGTTTAAGCGTAACTTTTTAATCGGTAAAAATCTTGCGCCCACAATAACATGTACGTTTTTCGTAGCATGTAACGTTAAGCTAAATAGTCACGTTCTTGATGTACGTAGTGCGAGATAAAAGCAATGTGGGATATAAAACGGAGGCGGCAGAAGCTCTGTCTTTCTCTCCTCTCTCTCTCTCTCTCTCTCTCTCTCTCTCTCTCTCTGTTTCTATTCTAGTGGTTTATTTTGCCATTGCACAACCGCAAAATACCAGACCACTACCGTCGGTACATTACGATGTATTCTGCGGGGCGATGCAACGGGGCGGACGGTTGGAAAGTCTATAAATGCGTCGCGGACTCGCATGTATCGCGGTACTTGCTACTTAAGCCAAGGATTCGCTTTACATCCTGCAGGCAGGCAGCGTACGTACGCGATGTATAAAATATATATCCTTTAGCGGCGGAGCGAAAGAGATTTTCCTGCCTTGAATTAAGCTCTTCCCGTTTGGCGACGAGACGAACGAACGCAAGCATTTGTATGCCAAAGTTGTTGAAAGAATAGCGCCTAACTTCTAAAGATACTTCTTATTTATATGCTGCAACACGTGAGATACGGTCACGTCGTTTACATCAGAGAATGTTAATTAAAACATTTTATTATTCTCGCGAGAACGTGTTCTCAACAATTGCCGCTGTATATTTTTAACGAAACGTTTGACCTTTTTACAGATTGCTTTTCCACGTCGCAGAGAAAGCAGCATTCGCACATTTAATCGCTTTTAGTTTCTAAAGTTTACGATTAATGGGAGAAATAATATATTATGCGGTTCGTTGGTGGGAAAGCTTTAAAGTATACTTCGCTAAAGTATCGATATTCACCTGGTACTTGAAATAATTTAATTACCATTTTCTAGAAATATAAATATTATTTAATTTAGAATTTTCTCACCAAACTAAATAGATCAACAACATTATTTTTTTATTCTTATGAGATGCAAGTAAATCATTCAACTACGTTTAACTACTCAAAGTATCTACGCAGAAAAAGTTTAAATATTCTTACGTATTTTAAGTGACGAGGCGAGTTCCTTAAGCCAAGAATTTATCATGCTGTTAACTTAGCGCGTTTGCAGTACTTACGATATGTGTGTGTATGTGGCGTACACAATCGATTGGCTGTTTTATTTTGCTCGAATCGCTAGAGCTCCACTAAACTCCGTCGTATTATGCATTGACCTGTATTACGTTTTTGCGCGCTCGTATGCGCGTATACGTTCATGTGATAGTTACTCGGTTCGCGAGCTGGCAAGAGACACGAGATGTAACGTGACGCATACGGAACGCTACGGCAACGTAGCGTGTGGGAGCACGGGAGGGGCAAGGGAAGAGGAATAGCCTGCATGTGCATCCGGATGGATTGCCGGGATTTTAAATCTGATAGGACGCTGATAGGCCAGCGGCAAAACGGGACGAACTGCAATTTTTGTTGTGTCGTAAAAAAGTATATAGGATCGACATAGTCGACATTGTTAGAAGTGAAAAAAGAGTGAAAAATTGCATCTTCGCAGTGCATCGCCGTTTGTTCATCAAAGACGATATTTAGAAATTATAGTGAATAATAATTTTTCCTGTTTTCTAAATTATATTTATGTATATGATAGAAATGATTTCTAGATCCGATGTTATTATTCTTCGATCTATCATAAAGTAGGATTGAAGGGAAATCATATATTTATTGTGTGTGTGTGTGTGTGTGTGTGTGTGTGTGTGTGTGTGTGTGTATAAAAGAGTAATATATTTTATTTTTCAAAGAAAAATTCTTAAATCTAGAAAATCCAGCACATTAATTTTACTCTACATACACAGAGAGAATTTTTTCTTAGAATTTACTCTGAAAATATGTCCTGGGACAACATTGTATTTCGAACAATTTTATGTAAATTAATTCTCTCATTTATTAATAAAACTATAATAAAATAAGTTTGATTAATTTTACTGAAGTACATGGTGAAAATCTTTAAAATATTATATTGTACCACAACTACCGTATTTTCAGGGTAAATTAAAAAAAAATTCTCTTTGTGTACTATGGCATTGTAACACATCGTGCATTGTAACACTAGATTTATTCTAAACGTAAGAATATATAACTTTTTATATGTGTTACTCTTGGTTTAAGACAATAAGTCATCTTAATTCGAAGGAGGAAAATAAAAATTATTGATCTTAATTTTAATATATATTGCTTTTATATGTATTATTTTTATACTGCAAGAGATTGTGATAAGATTAAGTACGTAAAAAATATTTTTGTCTCGTTATCAGAAACGTTTTCCGAGATATACGATTTGATATACGCAACGCTGTACTGTATGTCATTAAAGAAGATGAAATATGGAGCGTGAATTAAAAATAACAAGTTCTCCAGTAAAATAAGTCGTGACAGAATTTGTTATATTAGATGTACTGTGTCAGATATACTGTGTCAGAATTGGTAGTATAACAATATTAATAACGCAATTTTATATAAAAAAAGAGAGAAACATAAAACAATATGAGACAGTTTGAAAAATAGTAGGACTTCATTATTCGGGGATTCATTAAAAATATATGGAAAGTGTGTAATTCAAGAAATAAAGTGATAATACCATTTTCCGAGCATAACAAATTGCATATGACCCAATTTGCAAAATAATTATATCAGATATATCTCATGCTACATTAGTTCCGATTACAAACGCTCATCACATAATTTATTGTTTTGTACTAACATATTAAATATCATTGTTTTTAATTTAACAGTAATTATTGTAATAATTACTGATTGAAACACTTGTAACAAGTTGATATATGTACTCCATACACGATTGATTTATTATAGATTGCTAATTGTAACTGAATGTGAACTGAGTATCTTGCAGCACTTTTTACTATATATTACGTATTGCTTGACTATGCGATAATGTAAGTCCCGTGAAATCCGATAGAAATCGCTGAAATCCGATAATCTCGGAAAATTGATGGATGGCTATAATGACAGGGATTAACGCGGATAGTTACTGTTTAATGACGATTTCACGATGGTCGAATCTCGCATAACCACACCAGTGAGTGAACCTCGATTCCAACTAGTTAATTAGGACGCAACGCAGCAGTTTCCCCGAGAGGATTTCGATGCCCGCATCGGTGAAAATCAAACAGAAGGTTGATATCCGAACGGATTTGCTGGAATGCTTTACAATCTTAGATAACAAGTTATAAGTTAACGCTAAAAAATTTTTCATAAAGAGATACTGTCAGAACATGGTACTGTCTTTATTTTTACAACCACTAAAATGGACTCTTTAAAGAATTCCATAAAAATAATCGATAATGCTGACTACTATTTTTAAGATTTGTTCATCACTTTTAGATCAATTAATAATTCATATCTCTTCTCGAAATCTACTGAATGTAAGAAATAGAATAGTTTTTTGTTCATTTTTAATCTTTATTAAATTACATCGTGAGTTATTCAGTTGCTTTTAAAGGAATCCTAAAGTCATCTTATCGATCGAACGCAGTAATTTTTATATCAATTTTTCATATTATTTTTATGGATTTTCTTCTCTAGAATTAAAGTACATACAATAATGCAATCTAGCATGCACAAAATATGAAAAAAGAAAAATGAAAAAAAGGAAAATGAATTTTTTTGTCGATTTTTGACGTTTACTCATAACAATATATTCTTTATATAAAAGTTTTATACTTTGTATGTATAAAATAAACTTTATCCAGATTAGGGATTACATGAAAGAACTATGCATTTAGAAATACTATATGTTTAGAGATGACCCTACGAGTTTAAGTATAAGAAAATAAAGTGCGTAAAGAAGTAAAAAAAAAATTATGCGCGTATATGTACGTACGACATTAATGTAGTAGTAGTGTGTAGACTTATTACATATTCCGTGTTTCGTAAAATATGTAGTATATGTTGTAAATCATATTTGTATAAGTCGGTAAAACAATCATTTACGTCAGAGTTTGATCTTCCACTTAGGATCCCCTATGTTTTTATGTTTGTGTAAAAAATTGAAAAAAATTTCGCATAGAAAAGAAATATTATATTCAATATTATGACCGTATTATGTTGGGACGAAACGAGAATCTATAAAAATGCACTCACTGGTAGTGTACAGAGGAAAAAATATAATCGCTCTGTGTACTGAAAGTTCGCACGAAAATTCTATTGGCAGGGACATCTGTGGAATTATGTGGAAGAAGACAATCACGAATGCAAATATGAGCGCGCTGAAATATAAAATTCTGGTATTTGTTTGCTTTTGTGAATGTAATTCGTTTTTCTGACTGTAACTGTGTACTGTTTTATAGAGTTATACAGAACGGATCACACAATCGATTATACGACATAAAATTTATTTTACAAATTAAAAATATTCATGGATGCGTAGAGTAACTGTCCCAATTACTGTGCCTGTCCCTATTAGTGTGCTTTTGTATTTCGATAAGACATAAAGAAAACAAGCACGAATAAATAAGAAAAAATATTTTTTTTTGTTAAGTTAAATTATTAATGCATACACGATATCGAAGATAATATTTTATTTTTTGAATATTAAAGTATTTTAAATATTTTTCAAAAGATATGAGAAATTTATGTGAATCTAGTAATACGTACCGCAAGATTTTAAGTTTGTCCCTATTAATGTGGTCTGTATTGGAGCTGAGAACGTTGTGTTATGAATGCATATTGAAATAATGATTTATGTAATATTAACTTAAACAATTAGCTTAGATTTATTATCTATTTTAGTAACTATATGTTAAAATGAGTCAAATGTGGATAGGCATACAAATTGGGGGCGTATTAATAGAATCATCGCCGCTTGGAGGACTAAAACATGGGGGACAAAAACATGTTTTTTATTTTTATCAAAAATATTATAAAGTATTAACATTTTTTAGATTAAAGAAATATTATAAGAAAAAGAAATAATTAAAAAACCAATATTGATTGCAATTGCAGATAAAATTAAAGCTACAATATTTAATAATTAATTCAGTAATAAGCAAGTTGATTAAAAGGCACATTAATAGGGAATAGTTATCCTAGTTCTCTAAAATTCCTTTTATAATTAATATTGTACACAAAATACATTACTAATGATGCTTTAATCGCAATGATCAAGTCAACAAAATGTTATTTCAATCGTACAAAAAATAAAGCAAAACAACAAGTCATTATAATATCAAAATGATGTCAAAATGGCTTCAAAATAATTATCAAAAGTCATTTTTTAATCATTTCTGATTTTAATATTTTTTTGACATTATCGTGACTTGTTCTGCTTGGGCGATATAATCCTTATATCATATTATATTATGATTGCGATATACGTATATGAACATATAGATCCTTTTCACATATAGATATTCAGCAGCATTTTCAATACTATATTAGCATTTAACTCAGCGAAGTTCAGCAGATTGATTCATTTTACAAAAGTTGTATTTCCATTATCAAGATGTTTCCGCTCGTTTTTGAAAAACAAATTGATACGTTGAAAGTACGCTTATGTAGTATTATATCTGTCTATTCTCTCGCACAAGTAATTCTGTAAATATTGATCACTCGACGCAAAGTGCGGCGCAATGACGACTATCATTTGCGTTTGAGAGAAAATGAAATCGCACGCTTATACTCATGAGTATTCGTGAGTACTTCGCGGGTACTCGAGAGCGCACAGTCAAAGGTGTACAGTATACACGTAAGAGAGATACACCGTTTTCATTGATGTTACTGCGTCACAACGAGGTCGCATTGTATTCATTAAACGTACCATAATTTTCTCGAGTATCATACATTACGCATACTGCAGAAACAACTACCATCCGCACAAACTTGTCTCTTTTTTTTTTTTAATAAGTTTACTCGCAAGCTTGGAAAAACAGATTTCGTTTTTTAAACTGAAATACACGAGCACAGCATTATTGGGACATTTATTTTCTTTATTTTTGCAGAGAAACATATTATTAAAAACGTAACATATTCTAAGAGTGACTGTATAAGCTTGGAATAAATTTATGTTTACGTTGCTTTTCTGTTTTTAATTAAAATAAAAATTTTCTTCCCATAAAGAGAATGATAAACCTATTGAGGAGCTATTACTTTTTTAATAATAATTAAGTTTAAACAAGGAAGATTCGTGGAATTCTTCTTTAAAATGCTTTCATTATTAAAGAGTTTATTAGATTACTCCCAAAGTTACGGAATATCTCGTATCGTGATATTCGGAGATACTCGAAATTCAATTTAATGAGATAGATAAGGAAGTAGCTTCAAATACTGAAATACGAAGATATCATGAAATCAAGAAATCTTGAGATTTCTATGTGCTATGTTTTTCTTTTTGCCAAGATGCTCGAATGACCCACCCATTTTATGTTCTACATTGCAACACGAGAAAATATCGAAATCGAATACTCACATTTTAGGTACATTCCCATTTGGCTCGTGAATCTTTTATTTCTACTTGAAGGCTTCGGCGACATGGAACGTACTTATATCTAAGAAGAAACCAAAATGATAAAAAGATATTTTTATCAGCGAATATGCTGTGTGTGTGTGTGTGTGTGTGTGTGTGTGTGTGTGTGTGTGTGTGTGCGCGCGCGCGCGTGTGAGAGAGAGAGAGAGAGAGAGAGAGAACCTGGATTTACGATCCAATCCAACATATGATCGTTAAAAGAAAATTGCCGCAATCTTATACGTGCACGTGAGTAACTTATAAAACCAAAGAAAACCTATCTGATTATTCGCGTTGGATTTAAACATAATTTAAATCTAATATAATGCAAATAAGCGCAAATACATGTAGGTACTGATTTAAAAACTTAACGCGATATTTTCTACCTTTATAAAAATTACTGTGGCATTATTCGTGATAAGTGATTAAACCAAATTGTGTAAATTGATTATGTGTACTCATGCAGAAAAATAAATTATCATCGCGCCAAAGGGTCCATCCTGACGTGTTGTTCTTCCGTGTTTCGCATCGCAGATGAGATTTGCAAAAAATCTAGCAGTACACTTCTAGAATTCCACTTTAGTTTCGCATTTCTCTAACTACGCTTGGTTCTTTACCGCTACTCTTAATGCACTCGCGTCGGTTGATTAAGTTGCTTCTCGTTTCTCCCTGCCGAGTTACTTACCTAGGGCGGAGCATCGTTATTTTTCACAACTTCGTTTACTTTGGTTACCGGAAATCTGCATTTCGTCGCGCGTTATATGAAACATCGTTATACTCCGTACGACGTTCACAATATGATCGTATGAACTCACGTGCTACAGTAACGAGCGTGTAAAACATTTCATTATCATTATATACATGTCGTTGTAGTAATATTTTAGCAATGAGATTACGTTTTGACTTAATATCAGTTAAAGTAATTATATGTTACCATTACTGAAAATTAGGATAAATTGAATGAAGTATGTATTTATTTATAATAGTATCTTTAGCTCTTTTCCAAATTACATTTAATTAAATTATATTTAATTAAGTTACATTCATTTAATAAACAAATATTAATTTATTTAAAATTTCAACATATCAATGTCATGATTATTTTACAGCTTAAGCTATTTTAGGAATTGTTATGAGAAAAGTTTAAATATATATTCTGATAATATATCGCTTTTGTGATGATAAAATAATTAATGTTATCATATATATTATATCCTTATTTTATTTATGCAAAATAATATATTAATAAGATTAGCAATTTGTTTAAAATCTTTAAAAGTTAAATTAAAACTTTTAAGAAAGATTTCTCTTTTATAATCTTTAATTTATTTATAGGACAGTGCAAATTGATATCAGTATCTATTAATTTTGTTAAAATTTTAAACACGTATGTCAATGCGAAAATAGTTTATATTATTTTACGCAATTCTTTTTAAATATAAAATACCATTATTTTAAGAAAAGCTTAGAAGAGAGAGGCGTAAGCAAGCGTCGACATATTAGGGAAGTGGCTACTGACGATTTAACGGATTACTGACGGTGGGACAAGAGACCAAATGCACCTCTGAGTAAGCCGATTGCACAGTCCACAACTGTAAGTGCAATCTGACTTCTCGAGTTTCATGCCCGGAAAGATCGACAACGTAATGTACGTAAAAGCGGAAATGTGCATTCTAAATGGTCACGGCTAATTGATCATTGAGTACACGGTCCATTAATTCGAGATAAATTTGCATTAAAAGTGGCAGCTTCGACATGTTTTGTCAATAAATTGCACCTTTTCATTGAGAGATGTTATACTATAATAATACATTAATTAATAATGGAAATATTAATAATATTAATAATGCCAACACAAATTATTAATGTGTGAGCTTATTAAAATGTCAATTTAAAAGAATAATGGCAAACGTTTCGACCTTGCATTTTTATATCATCCTCCGTGCATATTTAAATGAGATTTTAAATCTAAATCGCAAACAATCTAACTGATAAACGAATTTTACAATCTGCATGTAAAATAATTGATGCTTTATCAAAGCATAACGACTGGAAATTGAAAACTGAAGTTTCATAATGTAATAGTCTCAATTATTGAATAAATTTGTGTCAGTTATTTTATATACAGATTGTAAAATATGTTTAATTATATTGTTTGAGATTTATATTTGAAATCTTATCTAAATATGCATCGGATGAATACCGATTGACCTATACGTACAGAATAACCTAAAAACAAAATCGAAATATTTACATTATTCTTTTAATAAACTCACATATACTAATAACTTGTGTTGGCTCTTTATTGATATTATTAATATTATTAATATTTTAATTAATTTAATTTAATTGACATTGATTTTTAATTAATAAGTTGTACATAAGCAATCACACAATTTTTGTATCTTTGTGCAATGTAGTGTAACAAAACGAAATATTCTCAAATTATACGATATGAGTCGAAATATTTAAATTTGTGAAGTCCAACTTTAATTCGGATCGTTAAAGCGAATTTGCTAATGGCTACGAGCGCGAATCGGCGTTACCGAGAAATTATCTTGAAGAAATGTAATTCCATAGTGAATTTAAACGCCAAAGTAGTTCGGTTGCTTTTGCGGCCTATCTTTAGGACAATCTTCTAGTATCAGTATCCTCGATTTTCTTAATCGAAAACCGTCGCAGTTTGATTATATTTGAATATCATAGCACATATCTGGTTGGCTCATGGACAATTAGACAGAAGCGCTTTCCTAATCATTAGCTCGAAATGAATTCACATTTAGGAGGCCCAAAGAGCTGATGGGCAAACCGATCAGCAAATTCGATTTTCTCTGCGTAACCCGTCTGTGGATTATTAAACTTATCGATTGGAACGAAGGTTGTGCTATCGAAAGTAGTAAAAGGGAGAAGAGGGCAATATCAACATAGCTATGGCACCAAAGGAGGCTTTAACTGTCCTTCGTATTGAACAATCTCGGTCTTGATTGTTCGGTTAGTTGACCGTCCCGATTCTATTTCTGTTCTATTTTCTTCTTTCTCTGTGCCTCGTTATATGAAGTTATTTGTGAATGGCGTAAGCTAATTGCTATTCTTTTTTTTCGAAATAGCGACGACGACATTTTAAACATTCTCTCTCTTTCTCTCTCTCTTCCTCCCTCCCTCCCTTCCCCCCTCCCTTCCTCTCTTTTTCATGTTTCTCGGTCAATGGCTAGTGCGGTAAACGCAATTGAATTGGAATTTGTCGTCCAGGTACACACCGCGTCTCATTAGGCGACCGCATTATACTCCCTCGGGTATCGACGGTATCGTGGTACTCACCCCCTTGTCAGACCTGACGACGACGAGCGATGTATATGCAGTAAGCAATGCCTAGCGATGTTGACGATTTTGTAATTGCGCAGTTATCGATGCTCGATTTATTCCGCCAGTGAATTCGCCACGGATGCGTAATTTAGAATTTTTCCATGCTATTATATTCAAGCCCCTCGTACAGCACAACGTTACGTCGCACCGCCTCTCTCATATCATGTGGAATTTTCTCCTCGTGAAGATATCCCTGTGCAATAATTTAGATTATTATGAGTACAAACATCATTATCGACCATGATAAATTTAAATGCACAAGCTAAGTATGTATGTAATATAGAAAATGTTTTTCTCTTACACAGAAGATACACAGTTCTCGTGCCATTCATGCAAATATTTTGAGTATTAGTTTCGCTATAGAGCTAATCGAATAATCCACAAAAGAAGAAACATGCTTGCGGTCAATGAATAATAAAATCGTACAATCTCTGTTACATGCTGAATAATAGAACTAGCTTAGCCGACACAAAACCATCGCGCATATTCCATCTATCGATTTCTATGATCTCGAATTCACAATCACTGTGCTGCCATCAATTAATCATGATATAAATGAAACAAGAATCCTATATATGCACGTGTGTAGAGTATGATATTACCAATCGTACTACTATACTGCCCAATTTTTTATTCTTTTGAACAGGAAAATAAAAGCATTTCTATATTTTTACAACAACAGTATACATGTTTACAAAACTGTAAATTTCTCGATACTAACAATGTATGTTGCGCTTTTCAGAGATCCCGGGCAGATGGAGAAGGCATTGTCCGCACGGGCCGATGATGTCGGGTTCCGGCTGCAACTTGGTCGGTGAGGGAATCGCGGACGGAAACGTGGCGGCCGGCAAATGCGTTTGCGGTCCGTCGGTGCCCTGGTGCCCGGGTGAGCCGCAGCCCTACATGTACATGACGCGGCACGAGTGCCGGCTCAATTTGGAGGCGAAAATTGCTTACGGTAGGACGCATTCATTCCATATGCGAGCGTACTGTGATATACCGCGGTACCACGCGATGCGATCCGCATGTTCCGCTGCGGCAGCACGATAATGCGCGTCAAAGTGCACTAATGGCGAAATTAATTTCACGCTCGATTCGTCAAATGGCGCGAGTTACACCCGTCTATCGTTAGGGGAATCGGACGTAATACGCGTAACGCGGGACTATCAATTTTAATTATCCCTCTGTGTTCATTAGAACCAGGGGGGAAACTTGTGTAATCGATGAACATTTGTACGTGCTCGCTTAATACGTGTAATAATTTGTTCTGATTTCTTACATCTCTTTGGAGACGTGGTTAATGATTGATGATGGATGGAATAGTTGAATGAATTGGGGAAAGCAAATATTTGAATAAATCAAATTAATAAGAGAAAAGAATCAATATATAATAGTTGGGATCTTGGTGTAATAATATTGTAATAATATTTTAATATGTAAATTCTAAATATATCTTTTAGTTATATAAACTGCGTATCATTTATTGTCGGATGTTTATTTCTTGAAACGTATTCATAAACTAAAGCTGAAATAATAATACCACAATTAATTAAATTGATCATCGATTTGATAATAATGCTACTAGTATCTCAAAATACTGCAAATATATTTATTGTGAAGGATATTATCTCAACCAGAATTCGAATTTAGAATCTCCTGACTATAATCTAGAACGGGTATCTTTTCCAATTCCACCACTGAGGCATGTTATTGTTTTACATTTATAATTATTTACATATTTTACATTTATTATTATTATTACAAAGAGATAAAGTAAGAGATAAACTTTTTTTTATAGGAAATCATAAAATTATTAATTGGATTTTATTTTTGAAGATATAAAAAATAATCCAAAATATAATATTGTTACATCCGTTCATTTACTGCATCGAGAAAAACGAAAACGATCTGCAGTTATATTTGGCTGTTTACTATGTTTTTAAGCATTTGCACTCGTCCGTATAAATTCCTCAATGAATAGACAGTATTCATATCATATCGATGAGTTCACGAATTGATCGCGAAAATATCTTCAGTGTATATCGTTTGTGAGTTCTTGCAAACGTCAATGTTTATTTACTATTACATTTTTTTGCTCTCTTAGAGGAACCATGTCACAAAGTTTCTGTTTGCTTTGCGTTGTTTATCTAGTATGCGCGTGATACACATTTTACGATAAGAATCACTGACACGATAGAGAACGGAATCAGTTTCGCGTAAAAAGAAATGACGTTGTCGTTTTCCGAAATAAGATCAGGGATCGTCCGCATTGTGCCACATGAATATCTTATATTCCCGCGTACTTGCAATAATCAATTTTTTAGGCCATGAGCGTCGTCGTGAAAACCATAAACATTTATTTGGTCCGTTAACAAAAGTCGTTTGCCTGGTGCCAATAGTGCATTTATTTTAAACTCAATTGCTATTATTTTTTAAAAGCATTAACGCTTTAAAAAAATATACGAAATTTATTAGACGCGTCGCAATTTCACCGATACAATTAATTAATTGTGCAAGCAATTACGACCGGTTGTTTATTTCGTTATCGTTAATCTTTTTTTTCAGAACCTTTATTTGCCACGAGAGAGCCTTGTTTTTCTCTTTGTTTTTTTAATGAATTATTTTTGAATGAGATATTTTCTTAAAAATGTTTTTTAAAAGTTTAAATGGAGCTCGAATTTTCAGAATGGTCTCTTCTTCGGATGGACTTGTTTGCGTTTATATTACAAATAAAGTAAAAAGTTGTTTGCGACTGAAAACCGGTTGGGAGCAAAGAAGTTAAAAATTGACAGTCATCATTCGCGTTGTATAGTTTTATTGCTTGATATTAATCGTTGTGTTTTTATCATCGGTCGTTACTCCAGAAGGATGTGCCTTTTTGGCTGCCTTCTCTCGTCAGCGCAGCTAGTGTGGATAAAAAAGCGAAACAGTGGCAAGGTGAATGAAATACGTGAAACTATGTTGGATGCGCAAACAGAGCGGCGTTAATGAAAAGAAAACATAAATAGTGTCGAAGGTGAGGACAATGACTAAGAAAACGGAAAAACTAAACTGAAGAGACGGTACAGACGGTATGTCGGTAATGAGAAAAAGACACAACTACCACGTTCGTGACGTATGTTCGTTCGTTATCGGTTCCGTCGTTTCTGATTAAAACACGCAAAAACAACCATCATGTGAGAGAGAAAATTGTGTTATTCCGTTAAAACTTTGAAGCGACTTTTTATAAATTTCTCTATTATCCAGTACGATTTCCGATATCCTGTAGTCATTCCTATATAAGAACTAATTGAATTTTAATGTAAAATCATAATGTCTTCTTTTGCTCAATTACATTAATATTGAGCGTCTTTTTAAAAAAATATTCACGATTTTTTAAAGCGATAATTCCACCATCAAAAAAATTGATATTTCTAATTTGTCTAATAATACAAAATAAAATAATATTCTCTATATTTCTCTATATTTCTCTTTGAAAGATAATTTATACATTTTGGAGATTCATACTTAACATGTATATATTATATTAATATATAGCACATACAATGTTATAAGCCGACAGTTATGTGCATTCGATTTTTTTTGCTGTCAGCGCCAATAATTGTTCATGTATTAAGAGAAAAAGTTTTGGTAATGATAATTGACAACTCTGAAATTTAAATGTCTGCAACTAGTTTTACAAAATAATAACAATTAAAGTAATACCGAATACTGTAAAAATACAGCCATGACAACAATATTTGTCAACTATTAATGGATAGTGAAATAGTGATTCAACTATATAAATAATTATATAGACTTCATATAAAAATTTGAGGACATTGTAAAAAGAAAGAGAGACCGTAAATAAATTAAATAAATTTCAAAAATATAATAATATTATTTATTTGTAGTAAATGGTTAATATTACTTAAATATTTTCTTAGTTCATACAACTTGCTTATTGTTATTTGCCCTCAAATTTCTAGTTACTGATACAACTCTTTTTTCAAGTATGTTTAAAGAAATAACTGCGTGGTAGACTCCATAACAGTTATGATTAGAGCTCTCATCCGGAGTTGCTCAGAATCAATAGTTAACTCGTTCTTCTTTCGAGTGCAACTTCCATCTCGACATAGTGCGGTGTTCAACGTGTAACGAGGTTGTTGGTGAACGAGTAACAAAAGTAGTTACCCTGGACGATGCAGAAAGTTAAATTCGATTCGTTGAGAAAAGTTTAATCGCGTACGTTCTATAAAGGTAGAAGGCAGACGGATTGTTCTTTTGCCAGCGAGTTAAGTACACGAGTAAAATCCCTAAGTCCAAAAGAGGAACAAAGGAACCAGCCAACTGAATCCGTTTCGTTGAACCGAGGCATTTCCGATGTACTTGAGTGACACTTTATAAATTAAAAGTGAGTCGCGTAATGTTTTTAAGATGAACAGATATATAATATTACATTTAAACTAATATAAATAATGATTGATTACACAATTACAATACAAATATAAATATTTATAGGATATTTTCTATTCCTTCAATCAATATTTTATATTTTATTATATCAGAAATATTATTTATGTATGATAATTATCGAATACATTAAAAAAATAAAATAAAATGAAGAATGAAACGAAGAAATATAGATTGTGTTTAATTATCAGGCAGAATTATTATTGAAGATTAAATCACTGATAATGGTACGAAAAATTTGTCGTTTTTTACGCACATTTATTGTGTTCAATGATGAATAGCGATGATTTTCAGAGTAGACATCATTTGAAGCAGCTAACTGATTTGAATAGAGACATTTTAGTGTGGTGTCATCTCCCGCAGTAAAATAAACTGGTTTGGAACGTGCCGTGAATTTCATTGAACCTCATTGAAAGTAATTGTCTCTAGTTAATTGAGTGCAATGCCCGATATTGTTCATCAACCATGATAAAAAAATCATTGATTTCCTCACGGGTGTATTACACCTCGAAATGCAATGTACAGGAAATTGCGTGAAATACGGAATAGAATAATAGGTACACAGTGTACATGGAATTGTATTGTATGGCTATTACGTTTATATCGGTATTTACGAAATACATTTATTGCGAAGATTTTTCCACGTAAATTTCCATTAAAAAAAAACCAAATATCCCATTGTATTATCCCATTGTATTATCTAGAATAACTAACGTACTGATTTTTAATAAATTTATGATTTTTTAGATTCAATTTTCAAAGATAAAGATAATCATAAAAATACGAGAACTATACATTTTTACTGATATCAGTTTTTTTCTATAACTCTTTCTAAAAATATTAATATATATTGAAATTAATTTTATCTTCTCTTTTATACTTTTAATCTAGGAAATTAAATGTTGTTATATTAATAAACACGTCACAATAATAATATATTCTTGAAATAATTAATAACTTGATTTACATGTCCCGAATGTTTTGTACGTATTTTTTTATTTTCTACGAATAAATAATGAGTTAATAACGGAGTTGCCTTTGACATATATACATACACATTGCTTAAATTGCTCGTTGCTGCGGCCAACCTGTCATTAGCAGAAATTAATTCGTTTAATAACGCGTGCGACGCGAATGTACTCGAACTAGAAGTTTAGCGCCGACATTCACTTCCCAACACCTTCAATTTCAGTTTATGTTGGATCATTATGCCTGATTCATTTTATATATCTATAGCCTAACAACTAGTTATCGAATACTCGTGATAAACTTATTCGATACGCTAATCTATGGAATATGAAGGGAATTGCGAATTACATTACAGGAACTAATAAAACTTTAACAAATACTTAGCAAACTTAAATTAAATGCCACATGGCAAAAATTTGTTTGAGTGCGGGTTTTCAGTCCGCGATTGGTGTCAGAACGTTTGATTCAAAGCATGTGTTGAATATGTTAAAGCTTTAATTGTTAGAACAGAAAAGATTATTTGTTCCTTGAAAAAGTTTCAATTTTTGCGTATCTCATATCAAATATTGTGTTTATATTTTAAATGGCAAACTATTACAACTGGATTGTTTCCTTTACAATTTATTAGAACGAATAATCGCGAGAAACTTTGAAACTTTAGAACTTCGTTTTCAAAATTATAAACAAACTTTGCATCTCGCTTATAAAACTGATGATGCTATTGAAAGTAGTGCCGAGTAGGAAATTAATAAATTTTTCTTTTAATGATAAAAAGAGAGTTTATGTTTTTTTTCTTCTTTCTTATCTGATTCGTTTTCATTTCTATTGGAGTAATGTGATTGATTATTTTAAAACTTCTTGAAAAAAAATGCAATAAATTTTTTTGTGCAGCAGGAATATAAAGGTGCGCTTTATTATTTCACACTTTGTTTCCGGATTCAAAATATGTGTTTGGTTTATTCGTCACATGTCAGAGAATGTAACATCGAACGAAAGCATTTATGAAACATTCCAGAACGTCCTTCGATCCTTTATACCCTTGGCAATTTCTTCGTTCATAAATACTCCTCTCACGTCCCGAATCCAATCACTTTTTACTCTTATAGTATGGCAAAACAACGTAAAGTCATATTGTCAGAAGTGCTAGCTCGGCAAGGTCTTAAGAAAACCTTTGGATCTTCACTTTGCTGCATACAAAATTTCAAAGGTGCACGAATGCCCTTTGAGAGAGTTTGGCACGGTCAATTTTGCTCGTAAATTCTTTTTATGTAAGCAAAATGATCCTCGCAGCATTTGAATTGACAACTGGAGATATCACGATATAGAAAATCAATATGAACTTTAAAATGTAGTTGCTATAAATCTTGTAAGAAAATAAATTAAGTATGTAAATTTAGATAAGAGATAAGTATATAAAATTGTTTTTAGACCGGAAGAGACTGAAATTGCATATTTGCGATCTCTGTAGATGAATCAAATTACAAAAAGAAATAATTTTCTGAGAAAATTATTTCTCTTCTTATCATAAATTCATGAATTTTTAATTAAATATGTCAAAGTGCAAGTAGTCTGAAATTGGAATATCTATTATTAGATATCTTTTAACGACGAGATGTCTATCTTTATCCAGCCGGGTTTTGGGTCAGAGCACCGCGATCGTGAGAAAACGATTCTTCAACGTTGATTCTAGCCTGGTTTAGACATTAGACTACGCAATCGCGCCGATATAAACAGAAGGTCAGACGTGATCGAGTGACGTACTACCAATCGCTTTTGTACGCAGTCAAGTCCAATCTAAAAATGTCAGATGTCCGACGATCTAATTGTGAGGGACGAGAATGCGAGAGTGTAGGATTACGAATACCAATGTACTGCCGGTGCCTTACAGTTTCATACTCTTCAACAGCCAGTAACTTAATAATTGGGTCATTACAGGAACGCTTATTGATCTTTAGATTCAACTTAATCCCCGACGGAAATCTTCGTATGCACTGTTACGGATAAATTATAAAGCTATCTTCGGAACAAAAATGAAATCGTTAATTTCGTCGAAAGCTATACCTATTTATAAATTAACGACTTGCGCGAAGATGTGTAAGATTAGCACGTGACGTAAATATAATTAGCAATGATGCGCATAAACAAGTTAAAAAAAATTAAACAACATATTATATTAGCGGATTTATCACTCATGTGTCTCCTCTTTTTATCACTCATGTGTCTCCTCTTTTCTCCTCTAATCTTGAAGTAAACGGAAATAAAAAATAAAAACACATGAGATAAATCTGAAAATAACTATTACTTTTTTAAAATAATGATTCTTAATAATCTAAATGTATTATTTTTATAATTAAGTAATCTATAAATACATTTTAGATGTACTGTTAAATTCATATGTCAAATTATATCCAATTTGAGATATTTTTAATCATTTCTACGGTTACTGTTCTATTCAATATATCATTAATTTAACCAAAACAATTAAATAATTTATCTCAAGAAAATGTATTAAATTCAAATTGAGTTGATTGTTTCTAAATGCATAATAGATGTTGTTGATATTATTTATCTTAAAACTAACCACAGAAATGAATTAATTTATACTTTGACATACATGAATGTTAAAAATAATAAGAATTTTTTAATAAAAATTATGCGTTTCGCGGGTTTTCTCCGTGTCCAGATCCATTCTTGGAATGCCAACGTTTCGTGACCTTGCAGTCCACTTCATCAGGGCAAGATTTGTTTTATTAATTATATTTTTTTAATTCAAGGAATTGGATTACCATTGTTCCTTTGATATCCAACAGTGAGAGAAATAGTTTTTTATATGAAGTTCATAAATGAATTTATTAAATATTAAATATTTTTAAGTATATTGTTTTATTGTTTTATATTATTATTTTTTTACATTTTATATCAATAATTAACGCAAAAAGATACTAGACTGTATTTGTTTAAAAATTTGTTAACGTTGATTTAATGTTTACTATGAGTATATGACATGAAAAGCTGATTGGATGGAAGGCGAAGGGCAGTTCCGGCTAGGTAAATATTAATAGTAAATATCGTAGTGGTCGTCCGAGGAAAATTACTCCGTGGATTTGCCTGCACTTTCGAATAATCCGATATTTGCCTGGGACTCGCGTCGATGTTGCGTAAAATTTACTCGCTATATTAAACGTCCGGCGGCAATCCATTCGAATATTTATATAACAAACGTTTGCGGCAGTGCGAAATATTGAATTGCTCACTTCTAAGTAAATTCATAATTTATAACGCGTTAGTATCCGCAATGGCGGTGATATTTAATAAGACAAGGCATTTATAGAGCGATCATTTACTATGCATCTGATTGAACAAAAAAAATAACTGAGAGACTTTTTTGCAGAATATTGTCAGGCTCTTAAATATCCACACAAATCTTTAAAATTATTTTTTATCGAGCTTCAAGAAATACAACTATGACTTGATACAGTAATTTGCATTCAAAATGATGCAAATGCATTTTAAAATAGATATATGTAGATATAAACATGAAAATATAATTTTCATTGAGAAATGTGTGTCTCCATCTTATTCTTATACTTTCACATTTCTTTCTCGCATATTAACTTTTTTCTTTTTTATAGTCTCTCGTGCCGTTACTTTTTACATTGTCCATCATCAATTGATTCTAACTAATGCAATCTTCTTTGTGAATTCATTCTTTAATCAATGCCAATTACTTCGCTGGATGACACGCGATTTGGTATTTTAATGGAGCTAAATTGCATTTACGGCGCTGGTCATTACGGAGACGTAATTATCGAAGACTGAATTACTTTACTTGTTAGCAGTTCTCGATCGAACCGAGTCATTCGGGCACCCCCGATCGTGAAATAATGGACGTGCCCGAGAATGCTATCTAAGTTTAATCTAATGAAGTGTTTCGCAAGTACTCGTTAATTAATTCATGCCCAATATCCGTCTACCGAGAAGTACCACCGCAACCGATAAACTTCTAACTTCTGTTTCAGATGACCTCTATAATTCTGGCGACACGCCGAGTAGCACCGCCATCGAGGGTAAGTTACTTTCAACCAATTCCAGAAGTTTTCACGAATGGGCGGCTTTAATTGAGTATGTTTAGTATTCATCCGCTATCGTGTTTAAGGGATTAAAGGGAAATTATACGAGTCCGCGTTCTAACAGTGAACTACGCGCGACTCTTCCTTTGACTACTGTATCGTAGCTTCAGCAGTTCTACTCTCAGCATTAATATATGTTATTCATCGTTAACAAACGTTAATTAGATCGAAATTTTCGATGATAGATAAATATGTGATATCACTCTGTTGATCGATAAGAAGAACTTTAAAAAATTCCTCGCGCGCGAATGTAAGTTATTGTTTATATAATTTGGATATAATATATTCTTGATTAAGCAAAATAAAATTTACCATTATTTATCTTTCATTTGATGCAAATGCAGTTATATTAATGTATCTTTTCTACATTTATCGAATTTTTTCAACATTGCTTTTATGCCTAATAATTTACCACTCTGTTCAGTCATATTATAGAAAATACAATCACTAAAAAAATATTTTAAGAGATTTTGGCTAGAAGAACAAGAATCTCTCTTTCTTACTTGATTGACAATTTCTTATTTGATATTTATCGACATCCATTTTATTATGAGAACTATTAAAAATTTGTTTCCAGGCCTCTGTATAACCAAATATCTAACTAATTATTTTCATACTTCTGTGATTCTCGTTTATGTGGGATAATTATGTATAAAAAAAAGTTTTATTAAAATATCTCGAAAATATTTACTATATACTCGTCTTAATTAGAATCACATAAAAAGTTTAAAACATTACAAAAAAGACGATAAAATATTTTAGTAATGACTAAAATTATATCATTAAATGATTTTCATCACATCAGTTAATGAGTTTTATTGCCTTTTAAACGTACGATTAAAATTTGTTTTCTTGAAACGAAACGTTAGGAATGATATCGTTTAAATGATACTGCGGCTAAATAGAAATTCTTCTCCGCCACTTTCCCCGATATCAGTGCTCTTCACGCTGCTACTAATTACATCTCTTATCGGCACTACACATCTACCACGTTCTTTGGGACGACGCTAGGTGTACAAGGAAGTGGATAACCGCCACTACCGGCAATGTAAGATAATTCCATAAGCGACTCAATGTGGAATTAAATTATTTTGTAGAGCTCGCGAAGAAAGGTTTCGCGAGGGTCAAACATCAGTATTAGACACGAGATGGGGAAGGTAAAATTTAATAGGTGAAAATTCCTTCTATCTGCTCTTTGTCTTTTTTTTTCTTCTTTTTCTTCTTCTTCATTGTGAAATAGAAAGAAAAAAGTAGTGAAGATAAGAACTTCCCTTTTTTGGATAGTTAGTCTATATTGCGCGGTTTGTGAACAAAACAGCGCGAAAAGAAGTAAACTTCGACGATGCGCCAAATTGTCGTAACAAAGGAAATCTCGCGTATATCGCGGCACATTTGCGGCGAAACTTTTCACAGAGAATTTCCGACGCGGTCGGGTGCATTAAAAAATTACACTTTTGCGTGTGTACCGTGAAATTGAAGTAGCAAGATCGTTTTCCGTTTTTTTTTTGCTTAAGGCTCATATCGATACTGGCTGGTTTCGCGTTACACTTGCGTCACTTTCGAACTGCTACTTGTTAAAATTACGTGCAGGAAGTTTTATCGATCGTTCAACTAAATTTCGAGATAAACGAATGGCACTACGGCACAATGACAATCGAGAAAATAAATGGTTAGACTTTTATCAAACTTCTGAGATATTAAGACCAGATTTTCTCTGAGATTGTAGGGTATTAAAAAATCTTCAAATCTCACTTTTTAAAATTTGATTCCAATTTTTTTACTGTTTTAATAATTAAGATTACTTTTTCCACTTCTTCAACTTCTTAACAAAAATTTTACCATTGCACCAATTCTTCTTGTGGATGTTATATTCGTATTAACAAAACCGTGGTATATTCATCACTCCAAATCGCAAAAATCGAATTTGTTTCAAAAGTGAGAGAACGATTACATTATTTCGTAGTTAAGAGCTAAGGGCAATTTAATTTATCGGTCTTTCAGACGCGTGATAAAAACTTCCCTCCAGTTTGCTGCTAGCCATCGTGGTTACCGTCGAGCGGCCGTTCCAACGAGTTTTCATGAAGAGGTTTCATGGGTTGCGAATGAGAGTAAAAAAGAGTAATCGCGGCAAAGTTCGTCAATGCAATTGTATTTTGGTGCGGTGTTTTCAGTTAAGTCAATAAAAGCAATGTGACAAACATTGCAGTGTGACAACATGTGACAAACAATGTACTTCATCAAATTTAGCGAAATGATCTATGAATGGAATTCCTCGGGACAACTTTTCTTTCGATTAGTGTCAATGTTAATACTAAGGTATTATTACGTTATTAATAACGAAAGGAAATCAAATGAAAATTTTTATTTCAATATCTAAATATTCTAATATACTAAAAGCACGATATGATAAAAATAAAAATGGAAAAATAGTCTCTTTCTAAATGTCTAAGTCGCTTCGTGCACTTCATTCTGTTGAAAGTATATTCTTTGAATAGAGTTGATCTGCTTCGTAATACCGGGATATCATTTTTCTCTTTCTTATTTCTGAACAATATGTTTCCCACAATAGAGGAACCATCGAATATTCTGTGCTTTTTTCCACGCGGAAGACATTTGTCTCAGACATCTAGTCGTTAAGTCTTTCAGTATCGGCTTTTTGTTACTTTTTGAAAATTTGATTATTTCATAATCTGTAGCTACAAAAAATTTTTAAGAAGTTTTAGATTAGCATTAATTTTGATTTCTACATTTATTTGTAACTGAAAAATGAAATTAGCAAAAACGCGACAATTAGCAAAAATTTTGCATTCTTTTGCAAATGCAGATATCAAAAATTTCATCAGAATTTCAAATAATTTTTTTCATCAATTAAAAATGGAGGAAAAGAATTATGTAAGTACCATAGATTTCTAATTAAAATTTTCAATGTTTGAGTAATTTTATTAATAGAAAATAAATTCACATTTTTATTTAAACGGAAATTGTATGTTAGAATTTTACTGTTCTATGTTTTTGATGAAGGATGCTAGAAGCAAATGGATTAGCACAGCGAAAACGTGACGAAAGCCGCTGCTTTGGAACAATCAAACTCGCAAGCGCGTACATCCTTCGTTTTCTCGAATTACAAAAATCTACGAGATGTGCCTTTCACGAACTTTCTCGAGGATCTCGGATATCCTTGAGCGGCAACCTACCTCGGTAGTTTCCTTTTGATTCTATCCTACCAGCTTCTATTCGAAGCGCTATTTTGAAGTGCCTCTTTCTCCCGCGACCCTTTTTTCCCCGGACGTTGCTCTACGTGTTATTAAATAAACTTGCCCGCTGTCTCTCTTCCGAGAAAGGATTCTTCGGTAAATATGGGGCTATGACGCGCCAGCAACGTGCAAACATTGGCAAACTTTAATATCGTCCGAGCGCGGGCATAATATAACATATTTTATTAAAGTGCCCTGAAAACAAAGTGCCCTGAAAACACGTTACACAGGAAGTTTCCATAACTTGGATACGCTTATTCCAAGTCATTCTAAAGTACAAAAAAAAGTCGAAGAAACTATTCGGATTGCAGCTATTAAAAATTTAGCAACGCTATCGGCAAATGATAAAATTTTTATTAGTTTTTAGTTCTCTAACAATAAATTCCATGCTTTTGAGTAAAAATTTTACTTTTAAAGATGGAATATTTCATAAATTTATGTGAAAAGAGTTCTATAAAATATATTTAATATTTAAATTTTATAAAATATTTAAATTTAATATTTAAAGATAATTTTATCGTTATATTGATATAATTAGACAAACAATCTCGAATTAAGAAACAAGTCAATGATATGAATTATAACTTTTGATTATTTTTGCTTTTGGTGTGACGAAGGAGGTAATTCAAAACTCTAAGTAACTTCAAATCAAATCAAATGTAATAAGAGAGTTGCAATATAGATATAACACATCATGATGATGCTCTCGCGGACCATCCACGAGTTTTATGTTTTCGTAGCGGCAGCAATGAAAGCGGGTAATTCTCAAGAAGGACGAGGAAGAAGAAACGCGAACAGAAAATGATATTCGCGCGTACAGATCTTGAGCATATTTGCCTCGATAAAACGGATAGGTTGTTTCGAGTTTGTGACGACGGTGCTGTTTATTCGAGCTAGCCATGGTTATGAAGAAAGAGGCGGATAAAATGCGGATAAAAATGCGATAGAGAAGAAAGAGAAAGAGATTCGATATCCACTTCAATGTAGGAAAATAGAAATTGAGCGAAGTAACAAGGCGCCGGAGGCCACGTCGTCGTTGTCGTCGTCATCATTCTACGGAACAGAGAACGCTGCACTCGCTTTCGGGTTTCTTTATGAAAAGCGAGTGACGTCGCCAGATGGTAGTTTACCAAAATGATATCTTTTTCCCCCATCGCAAGTCCTAACGGTAAGATTAAACCGGCTCGTTCGAGAATCTGTCAAGAGTAGGAGGAATTCTATCGAAATATAATGTTCAACGCTTCAACGTCGAAATGCCGTCTTGTTGACAGATGAGCGCAATGGATACGAATCGATGCGAGAATAAAGATTGTCTCAGATTTATTGCCTTCGCTCTCTTCTAAAATGTCATTTGTCGACATGGGGTGATAGAAATTAATGACGAAGCAAATTTAATTCGACATATTGTCCTCGCGATATAGAAATAAATATTGTTTTGTTGGCAGATATGAATATGGGGACATGAAATCGAACGAAGGTTCTTATGTAACGATCTAATATAATACGTCAATTGATTAAATTTCTCGATCGCATTTTATATATGTCAGTTGATGTTGGATGGAAGACTCTCGAATAAGGCGACTGTGAAATTTAGTCGAATTAATTTTTTTCTATTACAAACTTGTTAAGGGCCTAAGTGGATCGTGAGACTCTACTCGGCGTTCAGAAGAGTAATCCGAGGGTGTGGTCGGGCTGAGATTAAACGTGAATTAATTTATTGTCTCCCTCTTCTGATAGAACTATTTTCTTACAAGAACTGATTTCATTAGAAGCTTGCTGCTAGTTTAAGTGGATTGTTAAACTTTATAGTAATTCAAGGGAGACACGCAAACCATATATTATTTTACTGTTTATATAAAAACTGCTTTTGCGAAAAAATTAATTTTGCTTTCAACTTGAAATTTTTTCTTAGCTCAAAGGATCTACAAAGATGAGATTGAATTGATATAGATGCTCGTGCTCGAAATTTCACTTCATTTTCATGAAAATTTTTATAATAGAACGTTTGTTCGTAATTTTAATAATACAAATACGCTTGCTTAGATAATATATTGAGATGCATAGAAAAATTCACGTTAGAATTTTGACTCGAAAAATACAAAAGGTTGAATTTAAAAATAATGTTTATCTTAAAAGTCTATATTTCCAAGCGCTGTAACTAATCGAACTGTAACTGTAATAAGTAGAGATTCTTTTGTTAATATAAACTTGTTTAAATTGAAACTTATTCAATTTATTTGAATTGAAATTTTGCCAAGTACTCGTTGAAAATAATCCAAGAAGCGCGCTTAATGGTGTTGACCGCGTTGTTAAGAGAGTCTCGAGGGAAATTCGCGTTTCTTAAAGGAATCCCGATTGTTCGAGTAGACAGCCAGCATCGCAAAGCGAACGCAATTACATGGAAGTATCTAACAAATACGTCATTTATTTATTTTTGTGAAGAATTTGCTATTTTGTCGAGATTCAATCGTTTCGGACAATGTACACGCAAGAAACAAAGAAGAGAGGATTGGGTTCCGTGTTTTAGATTCCACAGTGCGTTTTTCATGACGTTTTAATCTTCAATAAGAAATGACCGCTAATAAATGACACTCGAAAATGTTGAAGAATGCCTCCAACATGAGAAAGGCGATAAGCCGCTAATCGCAATTATCGAAGTTAATCACGCTATTTAAAACTTAATTAAATCCCGAAAAGGAATTAAGATTTTAACGTAACTTTAACTCGATTCTTCGCCAAGTTATTAATTACGAATGTATAATTGTTTCAATGTCAAACTTGTTTCAATGTGCTGGAAGAAGCTAGCATAGATTATTTATAACATCTACACCTGCCATCTATTTTCCATCCAATCGATAGCGAAATAATTGAATTAAGTGATCAAGTTTGACGTCATTATTAATACATTAATAATAACATCACGCGATAATAAACCGTACTTCTGTAGATCATCACTGTACTTATAACTTCCTGATTTTAGTTGAAAAACATGCGAATCTATGTCTATCGTAATATTAAATCTTGTGTGAACATTATATTATTTTATCTATATTATATAAATCGTAACTAATATAAATATTTATAACAAAATCGTTAAATGATAAAACTTTACATAAAAATTTCTATTTGCCAAAGGTAAAAAAATTTTCCTTGAGTTCTAAAATGTATTCCTAACAAATTCGCATTATTCTTTTTTTACGAGTAGATTGAGGTTTTCTTAACATTATTCTACGTTCACTCTTTTATCTCTATCATCTCTTGCTGTGTTCTTACTTCCAACGTGATTTGCGAGTAATAGCCAGGAGCGACAAGACTATCTCTCGTCTGTAACTTCAGAGCAAACGTAAAATTATACGCGTGGGTGTTCGTTCACTGCTTCTGCTGGTTTGGATGGCTAGCCGGCTGCTTGGCTGATTGACCCAAGTCCTCGTTGCTTCCATCAAGCATGGAAGGCAAACATTGCGCCGGTTGTTGTATATATGTATAATAATTGCTAGTTATGATTACCTTGCTTTTGTCGCTGACGTTTTCACATGGCACAACACTTCGCAAAAATAGTCACAAAAAATGTAGCAAATTGTCGCTTTCGTCGCGATTTGATCGTTGCCATCCGCAATTTTTCACCAACCGTAACATAAATCGCTGTTATGTCGACAAATTTGTTATTTTTTCATTGTTATCGCTAGAAAAGAAAATATCGCATCACTTGATTCCGTTGAAATTTTTCCGTTGAAAATCGCATTCTAATATTGGCCATATATCGTTGTCAGTTTAATTGAAAAGCGTTGATATTGATATCAGTGCAATATTTTATCCATCTTCAACATTTTTAAACAACTATTTGATTTTGATATTAAATGATATTTGATGAAACGAGAAATGCTTTTCTTTTAAAATGTTGGACTCGTGCTGTCGGAGAATAATTTTGAATACCTACTTTCTTACGATCCCGACTGTATTGACGTTAGACTCTAAAGCTCTGAAGTTTTTGATGAAATACGAGTACATTAAAAAAAGTTCAGTGTGCATCGTTTAATGCCGATAATTTAATTAATTGATTCATTTAGTAACAGCTGGTGCGGCTTTGCCGCTAAGCGCATTAAATTAGCATGCATATTTGTCTCATGATTTTAATAGAAATTACACGGTCTCGTTAAATGCAACAACGCTTGGCCAATGTAGTGTTATGAATATCTAATTCTCGCAGTTACACATATATTTCATTTGAAAACTTATTGCTCCAAAATGAAATTCTGCCTTTGACAAAAATTATATATCATATACACAATATGTATAACATTATATACTATTTGTGGGAGAAGCTGTACATGTGTATATAGTATGCAATATGCAATAATTTGTTTACACATATGTATTATATTAAATGCATTTTACGTTTAATTAAAATAAAATTGTAAGTTGCACTAAGTTTGTAATTTGCAGCATTAAAAAAGTAACTATAATATTAAAATAAAAGCAGAATTATTAAGGAAAACTATATAACGAGTGTTTTAAGGAATACACAGAATTCATGAAAAAATAAATTTTATGGAAGAATCCGCCAAGTAATTCTGACAGTTATGTGTAAAAAGTCTGAGGTTTCTAGATCTGTGGCACGTTTCTCTAATTACGACACTTTTGCGAACCGATCTCCAATACCCCGTTTTACGCCATTAACGACCGTAAGAGAATCGGGTTGCAGAAGGGAATCCAAGTTAGATGGGAATGCGGAATTCGATCTTAGGAGGTTTCCCCGCATTTGATTAGCCGTAAATTCACTTTAAGGTGTGAAAGAAGCTCAAGCGATTACTTTTTTAAAATTAGTTATTAGTACAATGAATTAGGAATGAGATCGTATTAGTAATGGAATTTGAATCAAACCATTTAAATTTTTGTACGATCTTGAACAATAATTTGCCGTAAATTTATGATGTATATGATATGCATAAAATATGTACACAAATAATTTGTTTTACAAAGAATTCATTTTATATAAATAATCTTTTTAATAATAAATACTTTTGCTTTTAAAGGCAGAATAATTAAATTAAATTTTCATTATATTTAAGTTGGATTTAATAACATTAAAAAATTATATAACATTAAAAAAAAATTTATTTTACACACACATATATAACAGATTTTTTTCTATAATATTTGAGACTGAATATCCGCAAATATATGTATATATGGACGAATATATGTATAGGGATATATATGTAAGATATTGTATAAACATTATCACATCTGATCAGGAGCGTAAACATAATGACTTAAATCTCATATTAGAATTGGCGGCATTAACGACCGGAAAGGAATCAGTCTGTGAAGCGAACGAAATCAGAGCTTGAAGATAGGATAGAAAGAATTCGATCACGCAAGTCACGAAACGCGACTCTTCTAGCGAGATCTGTAGTTCGTCCTTGAGTCGGTGAGGGATAAAAGAGCAATCAATCTGATCTCCGATGTGTGCCTCTTCCTCCACTTTTCTTCCCGTTTCTTTTCCTTATGGAACCAAGGCAGTTTCCGCGATTTCTTCAAAATCTCGGTAAAAGTCTCGAAAAGACGAGTAGCTTCTCAAGTTGCCCGACACGTCGCGCGAACAAATTTCTATTGTATATCGACAATGGTTCCAGCGGGCCGTACGTCGCAGACATAAATAACGAAGGAGCCAACTGGCGAATCCGCAGACACTGCGCGCCCTTCTTCCATATTCGGAAATTCAATTTTGATAACGTTTGCCAGAAGGTAAGACTTGGGATAGCCGATTTATATCTTTCCCTCTGGTCGTCCTCCTCCTCTTATCACTGCGAGTCTCTTGTCCCCCTTTTCTGCAGTTTGTTTTCTCTCCCTTTTATCCCACGTGTTCTTTCCTTACTGTTACGTTTCTTTTATACAATCATCGATGATTTACGGTCTGATATACACGGTACTGAAAGCTGTTGCTTTTATCGGGATCTCCATCAGTCATAATGAAACTAGTCATTGAATAACGATGTGAATCACGAAAAATAAAATATACAAGCTTTCATGTGCAACATCTTTCTTATCTTTTAACTAATTTTATAACAACACAGAAAACTTTCAATGCTTGTAGGCCTTGTAGTATATTAAAAAGGTAATATCTGAGGATTCTTTAAATGACTTGGAAACGTCATTTTATATAACAGAATATATCGTCAAGATGTTAGTATCTTCATCAAGTGATTAAGCAAAATTAAATTTCCAATCCCCGTAAGATTCTCTTGAAGAAGCTTTTATGCATTTTCGTTCCTTCCTTTTCATCTTTTCATTCGAGTAATCTTTTTCGATTTCTCGTTTACACTCCGGAGAGAAAGTCACAATTTGCCGAGAATCTGAGGTTTTAGTAGCAAAGCTTGTTTTATTAATCCTAAAGACTGCGAAGCAAGATTTATCGCAATATCGTTGCTGCTCGATAGTAGCGGTGACAAATTTAATCGAACGGGCCAACGTCGATCAAATTTGTTTATCACTATCAATCTAAAGAGTTATATCGATTTCTTTGGTACTGATAGATACGTTCGGATTTACGGGAATGTTTTATAGGGGTAATTGAAAAATATTTTCTTAACGTGCGCTTCACGCGAAATTCAAGGGCGGCTGTCCCAACATTTTTCGTGTGCGCGCGAGAAATAGGACGTTTTTATCGATTTCAACTAGATGGAGAGCAAAAAAATACGAGAGGGCGAACCGGAAAATTGCCACAGGGGTTACATTTGAATAACGATACCTAAGCGTTTCTCGAGCTTTCGGCGAATGCTATCGGATTCAGCTCGAAAAATAATGGACGATCGTTATTTTTTAGAGGCCTATGATAGAAATTAAATCTGTTTGGAAAACGCGCTTGTACAAAAAAATGTAAATATTTTTACCGTATAAAATGCAAAATAAAATAATTTCTTATGTGTAATAAATACTTAAAATTTGAAGATGTCAGTTCAAATTTTTATGCATTAACGTTGATCTTTTTTTCTAAATTATCATTATTATAGTCGCTATGACTGATTTATAATATTACTTGAAGATAAACAGCGAACGTGAATGAATAATATTAGCAGAATAAATCGTGTGGTCACTTGTGTCCGTGTCCAAGTTTGGGTCGTAGAAACATAGCGCATAGAACTTTGGTATTCGTTTAGCCAGCTTCATGAATGTTGCATCGAACGATTACGCGCTGAATCAACGTACGTAGCTGTATACCGACCGAATTTAATTCGCCGGTACAGTTTAACCAGCTGCATCAGAGGGATGGCACATCCAACATGACAAACGGTGGGTCACAAATCACATATATACTCATTACTGTGACGTAATTCCCGACACTTTCAATATAACGCCGTTGCTATTCAACTGCGGCGTCGTCGTAGCGTATGTCTAGTACGAGTACGATTACGAGTCCGAATATACAATGAGTCGTGATATCGGTTGACAAACGTGATCAACGTGATTAATATTCTCTCGGGTGCTGTTTTTTTCGTCCACGTTCAAACAAACATTTTATTTAGCATCGCGCATCATTGTCAACCGACGATTCAGCAGGCATCTCGTTACATATACGTTCGCTGTTCAGTTCTAAATATTTTCCACTCATAAATCGCAAATGAGATCTGGAATTGTGGCCGTACGTCATCGATAAATGCAAAGCAGACAATAGGATAATATTCAGGTCGACGATAAACTTGCGGCTATCGGTCGTTTAACATGCTTATCGCCATTCGCGAGTCACTATTAGTACTGTGAAATACGAAACCGCATAATTTTGGCATTTCTTGAACGGCAAATGTCAAAAGTGTAATGCACGGGCCGTTCGCTCACCTTTGCAGAAGCAACAGGGAGAGATAAAATTCGTTCGATATTATCCCTTGTATTCTGTAACTTATTATGACAGTAATGATACCGTTACATTTCGTTGCGCAGCTTTTTATCATATACAAAATCTGCGTAACGACAATATAACAATATCGTTACTGTCATAACGAGTTCCAGGAATACAGGGGCTGGCGATTTACAACCGACGTTTACACAATAAAAGCAGCGGTTACGGCGTAGCCGTAATTCGTATCTAAAAGTAGCGCCATTAATATTCTGTACTCGTTGCTCGTTCGTCATTTAATGAAGCTAACGCATATACTGACATAGCCGACGACTAAAAAGTTAGATCTCGACGACGGATAGTGAGAATCATTAAAAACGAGGACAGCGAGAGACGTTGCCGACGCTGTGACGACGGCGAATCTCGTTGGTGCATATCTCGGTCTTACGTAAACGCTTGGTATTAATGCACTGTACTGTGCGTTCGTCTCTGGTACGAGGATGGATATATCGCAGGAAGTGCTTTTCTCTTCGTCGCCTCTGCTGACGTACGTCTCATTTGCGCGCTTATTCTATGCAGAATCTGTAGCAAAGTACATTTGACGTTTGTTCTAACATAAGAGACACTAAATCATTCTCATTGTACGTACCAGTTTCATATATTTTCATATTTCGTTATTGACTCAAATGTAGTATTTATAATTCTCAGAATTTAGTGTAGTGTTTGAGAAATGATATTGCTTAATATCGCTTATGGATAGAAATGTGATCATTTTAAAGAGAACAAAAAGGAAATAGTATGAATTAAATGATTTTATTTTAATTTTAA
>NW_017259213.1:4584870-4585218 GCF_001594045.1 Atta colombica | reverse complement strand
ATTATAATCATTATCGTTAAAGTTAGTATTTTCAATCGATAAAATCGATGGAATTTCGTGAGATAAACTTTACTTTTTTCTTCCTTTTTCTTTCTCTATAGCTCGGTCTTTCCGCTCTGCCTTTCTACCGTATTTGCCATCACGACGGTCTTGCGTACACATCGTAAAATATGAAATATACAAGCAGGGCCAGAGGCTTTCCTGCAATTTTCATGTATGTACATAGAGCGTAGACTTCGTTGTTATGCAACGCATCTTCTTGTGTGGTCAATTACAGGTATGGATTAAAATGATTAGCTTAGATATATGATTGATTTCCGTTGTTTTTTAGAATTTATTTTATATATA
>NW_017259213.1:4583439-4584548 GCF_001594045.1 Atta colombica | reverse complement strand
TTAAAGATTTTTTTAATCTCTTTATACGATATTTAATATTGCGAGACTGAAATATATTGCAATATATTATATATTAATAAAATAAAATAAAAATAAATTATATCTATAAAACACACTAGAGAAAAATTGATACTTTAATGATATCAGGTTTCACTGGAGTATTGTATCACTTTTCACAATCAGCTGATATCAATTGATGTTTAATCAAAATATTAGTATTAAACTGCCTATATCTCAAAATGAAACTGCCTATATCTCAAAATAAAATTTCATATTAAGAGTATCTGGCTTGATGTGCTTTATGATAAACAAATTGATGTCGATAAACTTCGGTAATTCTTACTTGATGTATAATAAATGGACTTTCAGTTTAATAATGATCAGGTACTTCCAAATTCATGTAATGACTATAAAGATAAGCCTAATTACGGTAATAAATGACATTTATACAATCTGTATGCTAGCTTTCTCTCGAGAACTTTTAGACTTGCGAATTAATATTCGATTGAAATATATCTTCTATTCATAGCAGTTTGCAGGAAAAGAGCAAAAAGAAGTTTTGAACAACGTAATAACAGAGTCACGCCGGTGGGTGTCTTTTACCTCGTTGAATTTACATCGCAGGCTTTCCCGGATTCTCGAATATGAATAATAATTCACTGGCGCGGACTGTCGGCTAGATCTATGTCCGACTTTTTTGGAATTTTCTCGCAAGGGCATCCTCGAGCTTATGCGGACACGGGTGAGGGTGTGTTTGTGAGGATATTTAATCGTCCATCATGTAAATAACGTCGCAGTCACAGAACGATGTAGCGCCACTGAAAAGAACGGCTTTGCACTCTAGCATTCAACTCGCACGTTTATCTTTCTTTTTCTTTTTACCTTTCCATTATCTTCTCTTCTGTTTTTACCTTTCTATTTTCTGTCTTCGTTTAGTATAGCATATATTGATTGAAAATGTATATATTTATGATTTCAAGTAGAATCATAAAAAATTTATTTGATATTAATAAAGTAAATTAGTACTTATTGATATTAAATATATATTGATATAATATTTATTTTTTCGTGTAAATTAATTTTAATTTATATAATATAAATATTTATAT
>NW_017259213.1:4577230-4583428 GCF_001594045.1 Atta colombica | reverse complement strand
ATATATATATATAAAATTATAAATATATTTTTACGCATAGAAAATTATTTCTACGTATCTACATATGCGATTGTCAGTTTTTATTAAACATTTTGTTAATTTTTTATGCATTTCTAAATCAATAATTGTATTATGTGATTTTATTTGAAATGATATACTCTACCATTGCAAGATAAATGCTCTTATTGTGCTCCAAAAGAATCAGTCCCGGTTGCGTAATGAGCTTTGCCTTTCTCTTTTACGATCCTTTCCTTTCATCCCATCGCAAAAATATACCCTCCATTTTCCGATTCCGCTTACAGCTACTGCCACGAATTTCCGCATATGTTCGCGTGAATTTTCATTTGAATAGTTAAATGCTAGCGCTCGGTCATTTAGCTGCTAGCTTCATCGCGGCATAAACCGTCGTGATTTAAGCGCGATCAGGACGGCCAGATATGTTACGCCAATTTAAACGGCACAAGAGTATAGGTATGTAGAGGCAGATCGTGAGACAGGCTGGTAGCGGAAAATTAAATGTGAGTATGATTTTAGGCGGGCAATTTATATGTAAATGACACTGCGCTTCCGCCTCGCACCCCTTGCGTTCCATTTAGTATCTCCCGTGGCATACCATCTACGCCGAATATTTAATAATGCCTATTGTTTCGCCGGTAACGTGCACTGCGGCTTGAACTCGGGCCAGTCTCCCGGATATCCCGCGAGGCCCGCCGAGGCATTCAAAATGCGAGATTTCGCCCGGATTTTCTGCGAGAGTATAAATGGTGCCGACCTTTACCCGCCAGCAGCATCCGGTTCCGGAGACGGGCGCGAGAATCCCGCTCCCGGGATGGGAGCCCGAGGGCTGCTGAAATAGCGACGGTCCGTGAATAAAGGGCTCGCGAAGGCTTTGATTCCGCGCCACTGAGCATCTATCTAAACGCGGAAGAATAGCAACCGTGCGAGATCCGCGCTTACATACCGTACGCTTGCGTATCGTCTTTGTTAACCTCGGCTTGGATGAAGCACCGGATAAAATCCGCGGATTATAGAACGTCCTGTATGCCCTGCGCTCGTCTTTCATGACGGCATATTGTTTTCGACACACACACACACACACACACACACGATCCGTAAAATTAATAAATTATTCTCGCATATTCTATGACGAGATATTTGATTGCAAAGAGAAATAAACGATCGAAAGAAAAAAAAGCATTATCATTAAATTAAATCTATTTACGCATCAAATAGAGATTATCGATTTATTAATTATACGTTACTCTGTTTATTTAAATAAATTATCTATGTATACATTTGGAATTATCACTAAAGGGCAAATGATTTAGGATTAATTGGCGAGAATATCTGTAAATATCAATGGTGTGAAATTCACACTTTTTGTGAATATAAAATTATAACTCTGCAAATAATGATTATCAGCCAATAAACATTTATTTGTGCTTTGGTGGGTATAAAATATTTTATAATCGATCATCGCATGTATTAAAATTAAAATTAGATTACAATTTTATATTCTAATGTTTGTTCAGCAAACTTTGCTTATCAGATGCAGAATTTAATTATGACCGCAAAAGAGTGAGAAGAGGGAAAAAAGAGAGGTAATTGGTTACACTCGTATTAATCGGAATAATATGCGCGCCCTCGATAGATGCAACGATGGTGTTTATGAGACAGAAGTGAAAAGCGATTGATTAAAAATAACATTATTATTATAGGTTTTCCATTAATAAGATATTAATCCGAGACCGTGTGAATTTATCGTCGATCATTTATAATTTGATACACAAAGAGAATCGTACTATGTAGTAAAGAGATTCAATGGACGTACGTTTATACTTGTAGAAAAATATATTAAACTATTACTAATTATAAGATTAGAATAACAAAGGGGCTACGGGAGTCAGGCATGGTAAGAAGTGCGTAGATTAAGACTTTTTTTTAATATAAAATTACTTTTATGTAACATTTACTCACAGTCGAGAAATTTTAACTATTATCGTAAAGCAATTTAGAAATTTGATAGATATTCTTGAACGTGATTTTTTTTCTTGGGTTTATAAAAAAATCTGGAATTATTTTATTAATTTTTATTAATTTTATTAGCGCTCATAGAGATCAGTTTCAGAATTATCGTATAATTCGTTTGCAAATCGCATATTCGAAAATTATTGCTATACGGGTACGCCAGTGGCAGCAATGACAGTGTGGTTGGCCGTGGGGTTTTATCTGCACGCCTGCAGCCTGAAATTAATTGCATTCATGGAAGTTGATTATGTCCATTTAAATAGCTGCGATCGTGAGCAAGTGAGGGTGCGCGGTATTTCCGCGATATCGCAAAAACACCGACCGGCTCAAAGACTCGTGGTTTCCCATTAATTCTACACCTGTGCCATGTCGTAACTAGTGTAAAATTACGTTTCTCCCGTGTGCACGTCGCGTTTGCGTGTTTGTTTACTTCTCGATTGTTTTATTTTGTTTTGATCGCGAAATGGCGGATATTAATTCCGTGCCGGTCGCGTCGGCGATTTTACTTTGAAAACGTCATATCTTATATTTTTTGCGCAATAAAAATCTTAATGTACGCAATTACGAAAAGTTTTAATTTTGTTTTGCAAATATTTATTTTATCTAATAACGATCTCTATGTTTCTTGAACTCGGATAATCAATAAATTAAGAATAAATAACAAGAAGGAACTACAAGCCAGATTTTTATGTATTTCAAATTCTTAGAACATACGTTTCAATTTTATTATTAGGTCATCCTCAGTGTAAAGAAATTAAACGCAAATTTGACAAAATTAATAAAACGGTTAAAATTATACGATTTATAGTTACGCAAAAAGTTGGTAGTATTTATTCTATCTATCTTCCACACAATGCAATGTTTTTCCTTTTGGTAATATTATCGATTATATTCTTCCATTATAATAATCGCAATAAGTTCATAATGATAAAAATATTGAACATGAGGAGCAGGGTTGGATAGTGCTAAATTAAAAAGATAAAAGTTAAGTTAAAAAGTTAAAAAGTTAATTAATTTTAACTTAACTTAGTTACATTTTAGACTCTTAACTTTTTAACTTTATTTAGTTATATTTTATTTAATTATTAATTTTTTATTTAATTCTTTGAAGTTAAGTCTCAGACATAATATACGGTATTAGCAATAACTTAAAATGAAGTGAAAATTACAAAATTGTAATTTGCTAGGTATTGACCAATGAAATTATAAATATTCTAATGGATTTGCTTACTTTTGTTAATTTTCACCTCATTTTAAATTACACAATCGACTCTCAGATTTGTGTGTCAGAAACCGTGTATTTCGATGTATCTAATTTCTTGGTTGAAATCTATTATTCCTTATTACTATCCCTCCCTCCTATTGTCTGAAGCTTTAGTCATATCACAAGTCAGTATTCATAATCTTATATACTAAACAGTATATATAAACAAAACATGTAAATAAAATATAGAATATTTTCTAAATGAAGTATATATTTGTCTTTTCTGTTATTTGTAAGACTGAAACCCTAGAATCATGAATTAAAAAAATATAAGAAAAAATTTAACTTTTAACTTTTCAATTATCTTTTTTTATTAATTTAACTTTTAATTCAATTAATTTCATTATAAATTAATATATCTTAACTAAATTCAATTTTCAGAATTGTTAACTTTAGCTTAACTTAGTTAAAAAAAAAGTTAACTTATCCAACTCTGATGATGAGTCATTAAATAAAAATGTACCAGCACAAATTTTCAACTGTGATTGGTAAACCAGGATATAATCAGTAATTGAAACAATGAGTCAATTTAATTCGCAAGAAGCAAATGCGATGCAATACAAGAAATTGGACTGAACTGGTTTCAATTTTTATCTCTGATCGCATTTGTTTCTTGCGAATTAAATTGACTCATTGTTTCAATTACATGATTATATCTTGGTTTACCAATCGCAGTTGAGAATGTGTGCTGGTACATTTTTATTTAATGACTCATCGTGAGTAATATTTTTATCATTATTGGACTTATTGCGACTGTTATAATGGAAGAATATTACCGATAATATTACTAGAAGGAAAAGCATTGCATTGTGCGGAAGATAGAATAAATACTATCAACTTTTTGCATAACTAAATTGTATAATTTTAACCGTTTTATTAATTTTATCAAATTTGCGTTTAATCTCTTTACATTAAGAATAGCTTAATAATAAGTTCGAAACGTATGTTCTAAGAATTTGAAATACATAAAAATCTGGCTTGTAAATTCCTTCTTGTTTATTATTATTAAGCCATTATAAGTTTATTTTTATTCAATAAATTAAGGTAATAACACATGTGAATATAATATTAAAACACTTTTCAATGACGAATTACGCATTCTTTATATACACATCATTAACTGTGTTAAAGTTAATTAGTTTTTGCAAAATTATGCAACTCATGTGCCGCTAGCTTGATTACACATTACGAAATCTCATTTCGTGTATGTATTACGTTAATAATTTTCAACTATGCACTTTGCCTCTTGGATATACTCTTTGTTAAAAAGAGATACGTCAAATATGCTATTTTTAATTAATCCTTTTGCCCGTCCGCTATTATTAAATGATATATCACAAAGAGAACCATGGTGAAAGTAGATAGTAATTGAGTAACATACATACTTACATGTAGCAAGCAGATAGCAAGTGCATAATATGTTTTTAATAAAGCTTATTTCCTTTTTTCGTAATATGTGTTGTGTCTCGCGTGTATAATCAGTATAATTGTTAAATGTTTACCATAGGCAGGCGAAAATAGATTAAAATATATAAGAAAAATTTAACATGTAAATTTACATTAGTGTACTTATAGTGTACTTACTAAAACATTTGTTATTTTATGTATGGTTATATATATCTTTGAATCACGAAATAATATTCAAATATAGAAACTCGAATCCGATTAGATTGCGCTTGATTCCGGATGTATATAAAAAGTTTATAAAAAAAAAAATCTCATTTTATAAAGATCGATACATTTCGAAAAATAGTGAACAACAATTACTTACTGAGGACACGATGCTGTTACATGTTATTTCGGAAAATTTAGCATTACATGTACCGTGCATAAAGATGGATTGCGTTAAAGGGCAGTTAAAGGGCATTTTATTTTAGTTTAGAATTTTTATACATTTTTCGTCAGACTTTTGCATTTTTAATAGGCTACCCTTTATACCGGATGAACGTGATACTGTTTTAGTACTGTTACGTACTTATCTAATTTATTTATATTTAATTTACAAATTTGACTGCGTAACAGTCATCTCTAGTCCGATTAAGTTCATAATTTGTTCATAATTTACTTCATTTTTATATGATTTAACATGACCCTTGTCTCATATAAATTCTATATGATGAGCTTATATCGTTTAACGATGTACACATAGGTACGATGAGTATCCACAGATATGACAAAGTGTTGCGCATGTATCTGTATCGAGTTTTCTTGTCGTCACACTCTAAGGGATACACCGCCGTCAAATAGAGGGACAAAGGGTGTAGATGAAGGGGGCAGAGGTAAAAACGAGGAAAGAAGGAGAGAAACGAAAGGGGGGGGAGGGGAAGGGGATACAACCCAGCTTGGAAAATCCCCCTATAATTAAATTGTCTTTTATATTCAGACGAGGGCTGAAAATGAAACTGGTCCAGGATAAACCTGCCGAGTCGTTCCGCCGGTTCTACCTCTTTTCTCTTCGCCTCTCCGCGCTTCTCGGTGTCTCTCTTCTCCGTTTCCTTCTCTCTCTCCGATATCCTTTTTCTACAATCTGTCTCGATCTTCTCTATCCACTCACCCGCTCTTCCCTCTCTCAACCTCCCCTTTTCTCTTTGCTACTTTTCTTTTTCTTGCGGATCTAGAGGGCAATGACACATTCTCTTCGATGGCTGCCTTCGTTTTCCATGCTCCGTTACACCCTTCTCACGCAAAATGATGTCCCGTCAGTCTACCATCGATTTCTGTTTCTTCGCGACACTCTTACTCCCTCTGGAATTCGCTTGGATATTTTTCGAATCAGGTAAATCTCTGCTGAGATTTCTCTCTCACTTCCGTGTCATTCTTGCAGGTTCTAGCCATTATTTTACATATATGTGTTATATGTATATTATAATGTTATATATGTGTGGGTGTGTATTTTATACATCTAT
>NW_017259213.1:4571471-4577130 GCF_001594045.1 Atta colombica | reverse complement strand
CAAAATGCAAAAAACACATTTATACACTTTGTTATATATTTTGTAATATATTTTGTTTTATATATATATATATATATATATATATATATTTCCACCATCTTGTCGACTGCCTCGTTTGACTTGCAAATGTAATCACTAAGAGCACCCATTCGACCTGATCCTATTTCTATGACCGGGGGACCGCACTTGCTAACCTCGTTCTTAGATCCCGATGAGAAATCTGTGCGAAGCATCGATTTGGCGAAGTACCGAGTTCTAGGATCAATCGATTCTCCATGAGCTTCGATTCCCGTTTTCTTGAAAAATGAGACTGTCTTTGATTAAATCTGAGCCATATAATTACGATTACGGTCGATATTGACTTTAAATTCGTCGAAGGATTCAAAAGATAATCCAGGAAAATTTTTATGTATGGGATTTTATATACACAAACAACAGTTATAATCTAATTTTACTCGTGGCATATAATTTCCTATTTTAGTGTAACTTCCTCAATAATAATCATCTGATTCCGTTATTACATACACATTTGCCAGCGTGGCGCGTGTTCTAATTTAATTTCGTATTGTTTCGTCACGCGACTCCACACACATTGTTACAGATAATATGCGCGTATGTTTGTATATACCCGCGAGCCACTCTGTCTGAATTTAAAAAATAGTCCATTGATTAGCATGAACTAATTACATGCAATTAATTAATTACAATTTTATATGATGTAATGGCAGCTGCCACAAGGCGACCATTGAATTTAGAGCCGTGCAGTATTCACACCGTATCATGCCATGTAATATGCATATCCGAGCCGGTTAAGAGGGAAGAAATTTTTGCGGCCGTTAGTTCACCGGTTATCTTTATTACTCTCACTAATGCTACGCCGCGAAAGTATTCTCGCAATTCTCCAAAGGGAACGTAGTCGCGAGAGTAATGTCTGCGAGCAGCGGCGACGTTGAGATTCATCCCGCGTGCGTACGACAAGCTTTGTTTGCCAATGTCGTGCAAGTGTTTCGCGAACAAACGTCCTTATCTCCTAGGTTGCTTTGTACGCCAAACGTAAATATTTTAGATTCCCCCGCGAAATCTTTACTTCTTTTTCGTCGAAGTGACCAGTTGAGTACATATGTAAATCGTAAATAAGAGAATATATACTGTAAAAAAATAAAATGTAAATTAACTTAAAGACGTGTAGTGGACTTTCTGAGACATACAAAAAAATTAAAATTAACATTTTTTGCTAAGTCTTTAAATTAAAATTAACATTTTATTTTTTACAGTACATGTGTACGCCTTTATATTTAAGAGTACACTTGGTTGGTGCCTGAGAAATTGGCTCGATGATAGGTTTGCCTGCGCGCAGGGGAGTACTTTCGCTATTACCATTCGAGGATTAAATTTATTGTTCCCCGCGAATGCTCGGAATCGTTCTCAAGAATCATTCGACTGTGTTCTAATGATTCCCGCCGTGTTGTAAAATCTATTTCGCATCGTTAGGAGGTACGCTGCATTTAAAACATCTAAAACGACACATGTAACAAATTAGAAGGAATTTAACAGCTCTTTTTAATTGAGAAATTAACAATTAGTCGCAGAGGCATACTCGTGAACGAGGCAAAATTTATGCGATAGTAATCATGCTTTCGTGTTGTTATTCATCTGTTGTCATTTAAGATAAATGAAATTTATACATATTAATCCAATTTCTCGCTAGATTAATAAATATAAATATTTACATCTGTAAATTATAAATATTTACATCTGTAAATTTGTTCAATATTAACATAATCGTGTAATCATTTGTTTAAGAATTATTTTAGTTATTTATATTTGTAAATTTATTCGATATTAACATAATTGTGTAATCATTAATTTATTTAAGAATTGTCATTCAACCAAGAAACAGTTAATTACTTGTAAAAATTAGTTTCATGACGGATTATTCATTTCATATAGAATTATTAATCGATGTGATTTGATAGTCGGATACTTCTAACGATGACGTAGAGTTAATATATCCCATCAAGAAAATATGTTAGTTAAAGGGGCTGAAACTGGCAAGAGTAATGGCTCCTTCGAAGCTGGGCTATCGTTATTGTTGACTGAAAAAAAGGCGGGTAGTGTAGCAACCGGTTCGGAATCGACAGCTCCATCAGCAACCGTGGTACGCAATCGCGTTCGGCAAATGGGAGCAACCAGAAAGACGAGTGACGAATAGCCTGTGCTCGACTACTTTTGACATGGTCCATTGCTGGAGCTGCAGTGCTTGTTAAACCGTTTCGAACTGTACTTTGCGTGCTTTCGCGTAGTTTCACGCCCTGTTACGAACACCTTCAAGTACGACTGCGACGGTCAATTCGTAACACTACGAAGCCTCTTCGTATGAACGTTTGTCGTAAACCAGACGGAAATTTCGTAACCTCCAAAACGCAATTTACCCTTTGCTTGAATGTGCACCTATTCGATTTTGTTACTACATGTATCAAAAAACTGCCGGAAAATATGTAAATAAAACAAGATAGGAACATCGACGGTATTCATTAATTTTTTGCACTATTTTCTTTCTCAATTAAAATAAGCGCTGTCTCTCTCTCTCTCTCTCTCTCTCTCTCTCTCTCTCTCTCTCTCTCTCTCTCTTTCTATCTCTTTCTTTTCATTACTGAAAAGGAACTCGTTCTTTAATCAGTTTCAAATTATATTATAATTAGTTTCTAAGGTATTAAAATGAAATTAGTTTTTAAGTTAAAAAAAAAAATAAAAAAATAAAATAATAAAATAAAAAATAATAAAATAAAAAAAGAGATTAAAGCAAAATAAATTCTACACTCATGAAAAAAATATATTTGGAACATCTTGTGTATGTAAAGAAAAGTCTTTGTTGAAAATATTTATTATTCATGAATTTTATTTAATTACGCGGAAAAGATTAGTTTATGGTTACTCATCTATGTTTACACATAGATGAAAAAGGATTACTATTCTTGGTGTTAACTTTAAAGAAATATGAAAATTTGCTGGAGCAAATTATCTTACCTTTGTAATAACCTGCTTACAACTACATTACACAATCATGATTACTTCTTGTGAATACAAGTATGGCTTTCAAATGTTCAATATATGCTGAAACATAAATAAGAGAAATGGAACAAAAACGTTCCTCTCTCGATCCTATTTATTTCTTACAATTAGTAATCCCGGCCGTAGAGATTAGAAATAAATATTAACTATTAACATAAAAGAAAAAGATCACTTGATAAAATGCATCGTAAATAGAGCTTGCAATATGCATTTTTACTATTTGTTGATAACTTAACGTTTTCGATGGGAACGTGATGGGCAGCAATATGCTTGCGTGATAGTGGCTAGTCCATTATGCGCATTTATGAATGCAAATGGGTTAAAGATGGCCGTGAACGCGCACGAAGGACGTAAAAGGTGAATATACGCATACGCGCCTCCGAACATTTTAGCAGCAAATTCTCGGCCATTTCTATGGGTCTAATGGCACGGATGATAAATGTGCACGTAAATTGTGCATTTGTATATATTTCATAGTTAAAATTCTGGAGCGACGGTAACCACGAAGATCGTACTAATATACTTTGTTTTAATAATATACTTTATTTTAAACGTAGTTTAACTTAGCGGCATTCTTATCTTATATTTAATATTATATCTTAATATGACTTATTGTATACTACTCGTTTAATAAATTATTTGAAAAGTGTTACTGTAGACAGAGTTCTTCAATCAAAGATTGTTTGAAATTATTTTGAACTATCCGAGCAGTCGACAAATTTCACAATGCAAATTTCACAATGAAATTTCAACGAGGATATTATCGAGAACTGTTTCGGTATATTAACGAGTATAATGCTAACAGTCATAATACATTCGATGTATAATATGCGATATGTACAGAGTGTTATTACAAAATAAATATTTGTATTGCTCGCTGTCGATCGAGAGGCAGCGTTTTTCGGTTATGCGAATAAATCCAGACAGTATAGTGGATTCACGTATGATGGACTCGTCATCGACAAGATAACACTTTTTCGTATTTCTGTTTTTCGTCATAGCGTCCATGTCGATGAATCGAGAACGATACGTTATATGCTCCGAGAACAGGATCGGGAACAGGGTCTCTCATTGATCCGGAAAACAAGACAATCCACTCGGAAGTTTTTATCGTGAGGCAAAGGAAAGAGCGTGCAAAAGCACGGGATCCATTCCTGGTTTCTACTACCGTGGATGCGGATTCCAGGGATCCTCGGGATCCAGATTCACGGTCGATCGCGTTTGTCACGTACCGCGAAAATCAATGAGTTCTACGTACGATGCTTTGAAGGAATGCGAAAGGGGAAAAGCTTGCACTGCAGCGACTTTCCTATCGTGAAGGTACGCCTGATGTATGTCTCTTCCTGCAAGCTCCCTTGGGACATTTAAACGGATGCATACTTCCACGGATTTTGTCCGGGGCTTCTCGTGCTCCAATTACTCGTCTTTAACGTTAATAATGCGCAAACAACCGTCGCTTCTAATTGTTTCGCCTCTTGTTCGATCTCTTTTAAACGCAAACGTCAAAATGAATTTCACGTTGACTTGTTTAACAGTTTATTGTAGCTAAATTTTAGTTACTACTCTTTGACTTTGGTATTGAGAGCTTATTTGAGAAACAAGTTAATTTATCTAATTTTTATTATTTTGCCTTCGTTTTCACTCGTAAGAAGGGTATGAAGTTAAATTCGTAATATTAAATTATATTCACAATTTGAGTTATTTTTAATCATAGATTACTTCTACTCAATTTAATTAAAACAATGAAGTTGAACAACTCAAGAAAATGTGTTAATTATTATTATTTGTTTCAAATTTAGCTTATTATTTACTAATGCATACTAATGTTTAAAAAAATATGGATGTTTTTACTTTGAAATTAACCTCAGAAAAATGGATTGATTTACTTATTGACAACTATGAAATTTTTAAAATAATAAAATATTATTTAACTTAAGAAATTGAGTTGCTCCTTTGATTTGATATCTAATCATTTTTTTTGTTTACCATTTTCTTTATTATCATAATTTGTTTTATTCTGTTATCATGCATCTGTCAGACACATATACGTATTTGCGGTGTATTGTCTTGATTTTATTGCAACAAGATGTTCAGATAAATCTTATTTAGAAATGGTGAATTTATCTAAGAGAATGTTCTCCACGAGATGTACCTTCGTTGGAATATGTTACAGTTGTTTCGTGTACCTACTTAAGAAATAGTTCCTATTCCTCGTAATCCATCTTATAGAATTTTCGTTGACATTACCGAAAATGTGTGTTGTACGATTTAGAGAACATTATTGGAAAGCTACACACACATACACGATGTACATTATTAATCTACTTTTGATACTAAACTAACACGGGTTATCTTATTTTGCAAAATTTTTATTAACATTTCGCGCGGAAGAAAAGTTGAACAATTTTAATGAATCAAGATATATGAATATAAAATACTGATTGTGAGTAATACTTGCAATGCAAACATAGATATATTTTAATAAGGGATATAAATCGGTTTAAAATAAAAACGTATATGCAATAATATACAAAAAGAACAAAGAATTACATCAAAGTGTTTACCGATTTTGTTGAAACGCATATAT
>NW_017259213.1:4564337-4571371 GCF_001594045.1 Atta colombica | reverse complement strand
TATATATCTTAACTATCGCTGACTGTTAATATTAGATATTATTAGCCAAATCATTGACTAATTACTCAACTGTTACGTTAAAATGAATATTCGTAATGTAATATATTTTAACAATGAAAATTAATTACATTTTATTGCCACACAGTTGTATCATTAATCACACATTGAACGAATTATATTGTAATATATCCGCGTCAAGGCACATAATGTATATTGTTACGCGAGATGTGTTTTGTGAGAATTTGCATGGAAATTTTTGTTCAATTGACATATAGCGTTTCACTGAACCGATATTAGCGGCTGACGTTTGGCATTAAATCCTGTTCTTTTTTATACCTTCACCGGGAGTGAGTTAAACAGAGATTGGTACCAAATACAAAAAGCGAGGATAACGCGGTTATTAATTTTAGCCTCAATGGAATATAACGTTCGCAAATACAGTCGATGATGTTTCGATGCGCGCCACAGAGAAAAAACGTTAAATCAAAAATAATATTCCACAACAAAATAACGACCGCAGACCTTTTTTTTTCACTGAGCTTGTGTTTGTCGCCCCGGGAGTCTTTCATCTCGTGTGATACGCCACGTACGAATGAACGGCGCAAGAGTATGTCTCGCGTTCGTGATATAACATAGATACAAGATAGACGCGGTGAGAGCAATCAGCGAAATATCGCTCGCTCCTCGCTCGTTCTCTCGCTCGTGCGAATAGTTTAAAGCTGCGCCGTGTTGCGGTTTTAGAAATCGCAAAGTGAAATACCATCTGGCTTCAGCTTTGTAAATCGACGCCCGATTCGCGAGCGTCCTTTGCGTCACGGTACAACCGCATCGGCCGATTCGGCAGCCGACCAACAGCTTTGAATTTCCAACACGCGCGCACGAGTACATCGAGTACATACGCGCGTTGCATAAGCGGAATACAAACTTTTGCGGTCGAAATCCCGCACACGATTTCTTGCGCGCCATTCGGGGAGAACTAAAAATACATATCGTGAGTCATCGAATTCGTCGAACGTGCCCTTTCTACCGGTCCGTTCGTGGTCGACACGAATATTTTTTTCAAAATATCGTAATTGAATTTATATCTTGACGTCGCAACACACACGATTAATCGTGTTGCTCGGATAGATAATAATAACAACACAGTGAATTTCAAAAACTGTCAGTTTTTTTTGCCGCATTTATCGCGGAATAACGATTTTGCGCAATGAAGGTAATTGCATGTTATGCCCCGAGACGAATTATTGTAATTTACCGTTTACGCTAAAGTTATTATCCGGAATGCAGTAAACACAAGAGATCAATATTGAATTACAGAATGTTGTACAACACGGATTGGAACTCGTTTTGATTCACGATACTGTGGCTACAGCCTTTACTAGCGGAATCGTGCGCAAACAAACGTATTCTAATCAGCATGCACATCAGTGGTACGTAAATTGTATACCGTAGATCAATTAGTTCTTAATTAGCGATTGTATCTCGATGTCATTTACCTGACATTTGTTACTGCCGCAACGTTTGAGCTGCGAATCAAAAATTCAAATCAAAAAAGAATTTTTTTTAAGATCTTTTAACGCCTTTCCTATCGGCGTTTTTTCTAGGAAAGTCAATGACTTAGAATCGTTGCTAGAATTCAGTTTAAAACCTTGTTTCTTTCCTGTTGATCTACGTCGTAATTCCATCTATCTTTCTCTCTCTTTCCCTTTTTCCCTCTCTCTAGTACTCTCTTTGAATTGCACTCAACTTTAGATTTAGCGAAATAGCTTAGCAGGAGTATCCAAGGATAGAGTCGAGTTGTTTCCGTACATTTAGATCTGGTGCATTCAGATTGATAGCAGATTATCATAAATTGCGAACTCTCTCGTAAACTCTTTATTGCATCGTGTATCTTCGTGCCCTCGTCTGCGTACAAATCGCTCGGTTTATCGGATATAAGTGTTTTATCGGAATATATTCGCGTTATTGATTCTCTTTTACTTTTCCTTATCGAAAATCGAATAGTTCTATTTTGGAGTTTAAAAAGTATGCAAAATTATACACGGCACATATATTATTCAGAATATGCGATGGAATTCAATTATATAAATGAGAATATCACATGTATGACATGTTCATATAATGTAAAAACTGACAAAACTAATGGATCTATTTCTAGCTTCGTTCAATGTCAATAAGCGACGACTTGCTTATTCATAGGCTCAACGACGTAGAACTGATGTGTTTTTTTCCCCTTTCTTTATTGATCGAAAAATGGGCACAGACATATTTATTGTATGGGGAACTCAATATATTACTGCGAAACTGCGTATAAAATATGAAACTTTGAAGTATTTCAGATAAGCGATTTATTACCTTCCAACGGGTTTACGTCATAGTGGGTGCGATAACCTCAAGAAAACATTAAGTGCGGTATATACACTTTACGATACAACGCGTTTCTCCACTTCTGTGTATATGTTAATTGACCGAATAAGAGAGAATCTATCTCAAAAATAATACATTTTGGGAAACATCTACAGTCATATATATGTTTCTGAAGGAGATCTATCATTAACGAGAGACATCCGGCACAGCCGGAACACTCGATATAGAAATCGATTGCTTCATTCGGATGGAGATTCGTCCTGAGTCACGATCGGATCGATAGTAGGTGGTTATTTATTCTCTCTAGAGCGGCGTAGGTTGGCCTCCTTTTGCGTTACTATGTGCTACGTCGCGGTTCCACGTGGATCACGTCGAGATCAGGTCGAGAAAAACGTGTTTCAGATGAATACGAATCGCATCGTTTGAGTATATAGTGTAATTCGAATGCGCGCACTTTTGTCGATCCAAATGGACTGGAGTAAAGGCCAGGAATTATTGGAATTATCTGTTCCCCTTGGGTGCACTTTTTTGCAGCTTCTATATTTAAAATGAAATAAACAAATATTTGTACGGTCTGTGGGAAAAAAAAAAGAATTGCAATAAAGTGTAGATAAAATGTAGTTGAAAGGAATGGACATATGAAAAAATTTATATTATTTTCATGTCTGTTTAAATTTATATAATATTATAAAATTTCTTTAACATATCTTGGCTTATGCTTCCGCTAGTCGTTGCTGATCACTAAAAAAAGAAAAAATTATAATATTATATATAAATAATATATAGAATATAGGCTTTTTTTAGATTCTGAGAAGCTATATTATTCTGTCTTATAAATAATGAAAAGGGTAGACAGTAGACAATTTGAGATTTTGTATTCTACAAGATCTCGAGACAATATGTTCATTAATCTCGGAGAGAGAGAGAGAGAGAGAGAGAGAGAGGGAGAGAGAGAGGGAAAGAGAGAGAGGGAGAGGGAGAGGGAAAGAGAGAAGTGCTTGATAAAATACGAGCCCCGTCTGACTCTCATAGTAATATTACGTCGACGTATCATGTAACACATTACGTTTCGTCGCGTAATACTCGGACGGAGCTGCATTATGCGCTCAAGTGCGCGCATACATGGACGACAGGGAGTTTGCGGTAGCGTTGCAATATCCTATGAATCCTGTGATAAGTGAACTCTTCTCTCCTTTCTGACGAAATTAAAATCGAAGAGAATTTGCTAAGTATCTTTTAAGCTCTTCAGGAATCTTAATTAACAGATCTCGTATTTTTATTGCATACTACAGCATTGTGTAATAATAAGCATTTGTGTTGATAATCATAAATTCGATTATAACATTTAAGATGATCTGTCATAAATCAAAAAAAAAAAATGGAAAATAATCTATGATTTAATTTTTAAATGTATCATACAAAGGACACAGCATATTACTTTATTTACAAACACGGAAAACTACTTTTTCATAACGTACGTAATAAATGCATTCGTATACTCATCCAGTAGAGCAGAACTACGGAACGTGAACTCCCAGAACGATGTAATTATGACGTTCTCAAATATGTATTTAACTGTACTCCCTTCGGAGTAGTTCAACACATGTCGCAAAGCCGAGTGCGGCATTTCCTCCCCGCACTTGTCGTTCAATGCGTCGAGTTTGAGAAATTTCGTACGCTCTCTCTTTCGCTAAATCGTCGTTTCTCACTCATATACAGATGTATACTCTGGTAGATTTTAGAGCTACTATCATGCTCTCTCTCTCTCTCTCTCTCTCTCTCTCTCTCTCTCTCTCTCTCTCTCTCTCTCCTCCCCCTATCTTTCTCTTGGTGCACGTCGAGGCAATTTTCTATGAGCAAACGTCGCGTCTTTGAAAGGCTCTGACACACGAAGATTATCTTACGAAGAGCCCGAGGTAGGCGGTTAGATGCTTACGTAGATCTGATGATGGCAGGATCTTTCCCCGTGTGTCGGTACGCGAATATGAAGTCGAACACTTCTTACTGCAATGATTCTTTATAAGAGGAGTAGCAACGTAGTAGAAATTTCTCTCAGTAAGACATATCACCGAGCTTTTTTTCCTAGGATCAGTTGCACCGACGTCACTCAGCTTTGATTATAGATAAACTTTCTCTCTTTGCACAGTAGTATAAAAGCTGCAATTCTGCTAAGAAGTTTTATTTATAAATTTATATAATTTGTATAGAGATGCTTTGACATGCGCTGTTAAATTCAACGTTAAATTATATCCAATTTTAACATTTTAACATTTCTATGTAGGTCTTTACCGTTTCCACTCAATGTTGTTAATTAACAATTTAACTCAAGAAAATGTATTAAAGTTGACTAAAAAAAAATTTAATTCATTATTTATTAGTAACAGTAAGTGCATACATTAATAGACGTTAATAGACGTTATTTACTTTGAAACTAACTACAGAAATGGTTTAATCTACATTTTAACTTATACATGGAAGTTAAAAATAACAAAATATATTCAACTTAAGGGATTTGAATTATTATGGCCCCTTTGATATATATCTAATAGTACATATTTTCGTGATATTAAATTAAGTGCAGTATTTGGTGTAAGCGATCTTTTTTCTCTTCTGAAATTCGAACGAAACTATTTCGATGGAAAGATTGAATATTAAGATAATTTATACAATAAAAGGTTGACAGAGATTTTTCGTAAAATTTTATTAAAGTCGCAATCTCTGTTTCTTTTTTTCATTGTTTTTCTTTCTTTCAAATATAATTTTTTCTCATACGGAAACACCCCTTTACATCTCACAGTGCTCGCGGATAAGAGACGGCGAAAAGAAAACGAGGAAGATAGCCCGGAAGGGTCAAGTGGGACATACAGCTTCTCGCCGGAAACTGTTCCGATTTTCCCAATTCAACCGACCATAGAAACTCGGCAACAATATCAATAAGGCGGTGGATTGTTGTGTCAGGTGGTCTTTCGAAGTGGCGATCGTTCTTTGACGTTTACATCGCGTAGAAGTGGGTAAACAAATCGGCGGAAGAAACGGAATCAATCGTGAGTTCGTTGACTCTTAACTTGACGTTACCGTTTGCTTCAGTTGACATAACATTTCTTCCCGCGGAAAGAATGTGAGAGTATTTGTAATACTTTCAATCGAAACACGTCAGTTTAACGTGAAGCTAAAACACAAACAGCAATTCATCAATAACGGAAAGAGAAAATGTGCAAATGGGTCTTTTAAAGGAAAGATGACAAAGATCTTAAGCGGCTTTCATCATGAGATTTTAAGGCATAAAACTTAAGCCTCAAGCGTAAGAAAACGCCCAATCATAGTCAAATGTGAGGAAAAGAATTGATTATAATTGATCAATTTTTTACGATTTAAGTTTTATGCCTTAAAATCTCATTGTAGACGCCACTTTAATCCTTTCAGACCTGAGATTTTATTGAAACTATGTTAAAAAAGATTTTTTTTAAATATAATTTTATATATTTTAATATATATTTCAATAATTTGTTATTGTATATTTTTATGTAATTTAATGTAATAATTATATATATTTTTTTATGTAACTTAATATAATATAATAATTGTAATGTAATATTGCATAACTCTTATATGCCCTTTATAGACTTCATATTGTTTTTGTCATTAAGAGTCCTTTGTATTATTTAATTTAATTTTCATTTTTTCTTAAATCCAATTCATATGCGCTTTAATAAATAATTTATACTTAATGATTAATATCAATAATTCATACTAATTAATTGTTTTTTCAAAATTTTGATTATTATATTATTGTACAGATCTCAAGATAATGATGTCGATAGAATTAAATAATTTCAACAGACAATATCTTCAAATGTGATGTATACGCAGAATTTGGAGGTGTTAAAGAAGCAGAAGCGCGAATATATCGTGGCATTGGCCACGAAGCTTGCCAAAATTCTATGTTCGTAGTGAAGTCGCGAAGCACGCGGCAAAAGGGAAATAAGACTATTACATGAATTACCACTACTACCAGGATCGTCGAGCTCGTAAATATATCTGATAGCATGCGAATGAATCACACGGGCGACACGTGCAAAGTTTCGTCTCCTGTTGTTAACTCACGCGCGTAATTTGCATCTCGAGGCGCGTGCAGCAGGATTTTGTAGACTAATGGGATATCGATACTCACGCTCTCGAAGAAAGTTTGTGCATTAAAGTTAATAAGTATCAAAGGGAATGATTAATAGGTATCTTGAAAAGGTGCTGGGCGCAAAAGTTTCACCGATCGATATTCTGTAGTAATATCGATACTCTCTAGTGAGTGAATCATAATGCAGTGACTATCCTTATTCATGAGGATATAAGATCGTGCTTCGAGGATGATGAAGAGCGCAGATAAAAGAATATATTCTACCTGGCCACACACGAGAGAATTAGATAAGATTTTTTTTGGATTTACATAATTTTGAAATGGTTTTCATTTTTTTTAGAGCCGCAATCAGAATTATTCGTACTCGTGATACATAAAAAGATATAAATAATAAAGATATAAAAATATAAATAACGATATAGCAATAAAATTTAAATCATTTACTAACTGAAAAAATAAAATACGATTTTATTCTATGTATTTTCAGATTTAAATGATTTTTATAAAAATTGTGGAATATATTATTTTTAAAATT
>NW_017259213.1:4563972-4564237 GCF_001594045.1 Atta colombica | reverse complement strand
ATTTTATTAAAATTATTATTATTATTAATTCTAATATTTTATTTACAAAGTATTAATAAATCCATGAAAATTCATACTTGTAACTCTCAAGCGCTGTTAAACAAATTGGATTAACTTTTTATTGAGATAATCAACAAATTATAACGAGCAACGATCGTCATATTTACCTACCTACCATGAAATATTCAAAATATTTGCGGAACTTAAATACGAGTTACCGCGGTGAATATGTAACACGCAATTATAATAATATACATCAAAATGT
>NW_017259213.1:4548870-4563961 GCF_001594045.1 Atta colombica | reverse complement strand
CACACACACACACACACACACACACACACACACACACACACACACACACACACACACACACACACACACACACACACACACACAACATAGAAATATTCATGAAATTGGCGCTCACTAGAAACGATTTATTCTGGACGTTTCAAAGATTGGATCGCATCATTTAATATGAAGGCGTGTAAACAAAATTTTGTTCCGGTATCTCGACGTTTCGCACGACTCGCCGTATGTTTCTGTGAAATTGCCCGCGAATTCGAGAAAAGCGTAGGAAGAGGCAGTTGATCTGTTGTGCGAAGGTGGAAAGTATTTTTTACATTAGAACATCATTGCGAATTTATACTAAGAGAAAAGTTTAATATTTGTGAGTATAATTGTTTAATATTTGTGAGTATAATTGCATGGTAAAATAATTATAATTAGGAGTTCCATTTTTATGGTATTACTGCTGTAATGTTAAGAATAATAACCATATATGATAGTTCTCTCAAACATGAAAAAATTGTGTTATAAATTATGATAATTTTAAATATTAATATAATAATGAATATTAATAAAATATCAAAATATAAATGGTAAATAAAATAAACAATTTTATTCAGTAAATGTAATTGTAATTATGATAAATATAACTCTTCTTTTTAATTCACTTACTATTTATATGTGGTAATAATAATTAAAAAATATATTAAGAAAAAACTAAAGATTTTTAAATATTTTTTTGAGACTATTATTAACAATACAATTGACTATACTTGCATAATTAAAATAATTGTAAATGTATATATTGTCCCCAAAAAACTAGGTATAAATTATAGTAAATTAAATTGTGATAAATTGTGATTGTAATTTTTTTCTCTAACAAATAAACCTCAAGTAACATTAGATTGATTGATTTTAAAAAAATTTTTTAACAGTTGTTTCTTATGTCAAAATGAAGAAATCTATTATTAATTATAACTTAAATTGGACATTTATGTAAAATAACAAAAATTTGTTTTAATTGAAAGATTCAATCAGCTAAAATTTAAGATTTTTTCATACTTTAATATATACTCTCTAAATTTCTTGGAGTGAAATCTTATTCCAAAAGAATTAAAATATTGAAAAGAGCGAAAACATTTGTACTTTTGAATAAGAGTGGCAGATTTTTATTCTTTCTTTTTTGGAATGAGATTTTACTCCAAGACATTTTTAGAGAGTAAGAAATTGTAAAAAAGAATCAGCGTCTGACGTTCCCTGAGATTTACTTGAGTTTACTGATGAGAAAGAGAAAAGGAAAGAGAAAAGGGGGAGGGGGAGAGAGAGAGAGAGAGAGAGAGAGAGAGAGAGAGAGAGAGAGAGAGAGGAAAGAAGCGATTTGCAAACGGCAAGTGGCAAAGAAAATTTCGGGGTGTCCAGTTGGATGGTCGAAGCGGCACAGCCGGCGGGCAGGTAGCAATACAGCATACGGCCGGTGGCTGCTGCTCCTTCGAGGCGTACGTACGCGTCGTACGCGTCGTGTGCCGCCGGGGGAAACCAGTCACTCGTATAAAACCGACGGACTAGTCGCGCCTCGAGTCAGTCCCGGCTCGCGCCTCGCGTGAGTGTTGCGATTGCTCGTCGCGCGTGCGAGCGAACGAAGTTCGATAAGTAAAGGGGGGGAGATATCGCGATTAGCGATTACCGTGTGTGAACCGGCTGAGGTGCGTAATAAACCAAACGCGTACATCGATGGATAAGTAATTGAGGGCAGAGAGTTGCAAAAGCGAGTGTCGGCGCGGTGTCTCGCGTGTGCCTCACTTCTCCGAAGGTCCTCCGAAAAAGGGCCGATCGGAGGGACAAAGGGCCGTTCGGAGCCTCACTTGCAGGTGAGGTTCACCGCTACCATTCGACGTCGAACGGCCTCGAACGTCGAAAACGAAGGACGACGCTTCGCTTGTGTTGGGAGACGAGAACGTTTTCGCCGGCGAAAACAGTGCGTAGTAAGTATCGGCGTAAACATGCGCGCGCGTCGATGTTGCCGGTGCCGAGAGAGATTGAGAGTGGTGCCGAAAATTGCGACGCGACATGTACACACGTTCTCGTCATCGTATCTTGACGTTTAACGCGACTGATGACAGTCGCGTGGTATACGGAGTCGCATGGCGGCCCGACTGATTTCCAAGTGATAAAAATACGATGAATTAATTGTAAATGACCCAATTTTAAGCCTCCTGTCATACATCTGGCGGATCCAGAAATTTTCAAGGGGGCCATTGGCGCGTCACGAATGAAAGTTTTTAAATATCATATATGAAAAAACAGATATTAATAAATATTAAATTATTATATTGAAAAAGTATTATTTAAATGTATAATTTGTTATAAAATGTTTTATTTTAAATTATCTCCATTAATTCGAACCTCCTACCATCAAATTATTCATAATAGGTAAAAAATTTAATGCTTTTTAAAATTATATTAATATAAAGAACGAATATATAATGGAATCTATATATATCTATATTTTTCACAACTAGGAGTTTCTTGAATTAAAAAATATTGTTGGATTATCAAAATTCAAGCATTTCAGAAATATTAAAAACATTTGCTATAAATATTTTTAAAAAAGAAGACTCCAAGGTGAGACCATGGCCATGGATCCGCCAGTGATGTCACGTAACTACGCTGCTCTACGTTGTGCTTCGGTTTATTTATATTTCCCAACTAGAAATATCAAAGTCGATAAAATGTCAGCATAATTTTTCGTGATGGTTCGTGGCGTATTTTCAGAAACAATATTTTCTATCATATTTTCTATGATGACATTCAGACATTCAATTTGGATTGAAATCTAGTGAAGCGCAGTTTTCCAAAAAATATTAATACGTAATGTTGTTGTTACGTATGTATACGTCTGTAATTCTTTATATTAGTTATGCGTCAGACAGTTATTTCGCGCAGTAAGATTTCTGTCGGCAACGATCGCTATTGATGTGATAAAGAGACGTGAGAAAAAATGCTTTAGACATTCGAATTATTTAAAAGTCAAATCAAGTAATTTCATTCATAAAATAAAAAAAAAATAGAAATAGGAAAGATTTTTGAGTGTTAATCCTGCTCTAAAGAAACTTAAAAAAAATGGAATTGATTAGGAGCCGTATTCTTGAAAAATATCGCATACGAAAGTACTGTACACAGTAAAAAATATTTTGTATTTCTGTTAGAAATGGTCCATTCAAATTTTTGTTAAAACTTTGCATTGATTTTTTAATATATCCGAGTATTAACATAATGTGATTTTTATTTGAAAATTTTATTAAATTGATATTCAACATTTTTTACGTTAAAATAACATAATTTATTAGTAAGTTAGTAATACAGTTAAAATAATTTAATGTGTTTTAATGTGTTTTTACATAAATTATAAAATTAAAGAATAAAATGTATTAATTTAACATATCATAAATATTAATTTTACTGAAAAAAATATGCTTTCATGGTTTGTTTACAAACTGTGTCAGTATTTTTTTTCTGTGTTTATTCTTTTACGTAATATTTGTGTAATCTAACGGATTCATCTTGTGTTAAATTAACACATAAATTTGAACTATTTAAGACATGTGAAATGCATTAAATTTAACACAAATTTTTCAACACGTTGTTATCAAATTAGATTTGTTTCGCTTTTAGATTTGTGCACCTTTTGCAGTCAGTATCTTCTCTTTCTTTAATTCTTTTCATCGACATCCAAATCTATATTTATCTGGTTTTAAATGCAAAAATTTTGGAGGATTTCAAGCAATCTATTATATCAATAGATATCAATATTGTTACGCATAGTGCTCGGTTCTATATTATTGGTTCGTCTGTGCGTAGCTGGTAGCGTTTCGACTGACAGCACCGGTGCCTATCTGTAGTCCGCTGTCAGACATGAGAGATCGATTGAGTCATTGTCGTTGCCGTCGTCGTTGTCGACACTGGACGAAAATAATTGCGCTTCACTGCACGGTACCGAGATAACGCATGAGCGCACGCGAGAGATAAAACTAATCTTTCCGTGATCTTTCATCCATATCGTTGTGTAAAATGCGGAATAAATAAAATAAAAATGCCAATAATAGTCGAGAAATTGCCAATCGAATCGTGCCGTCTGTTATTCAACACTTTTATCTCGCTCGAAGGAAATTACCTTGTCACCTCTCATCTTTCGACGAGCAACAATCTGTCGGAAAATTTTTTTCAGTTGCGATTGTTCGATTAAGCGCGACGTGACGGACGCAACGTGCATTAATTCTTTGTCTCGCAGTCGTGTTATCAGTCATCGCATTAGCTTTGAAATATTTCATAAATATTTAAATGCGTTTCAATTAATAATAATTGCAAAATGCAATAAAACTGATTGCGATGCAAATACTTAATAGTTTTGCCACTTTTTTGCAACAATATATGAAGCCTAGAAACAAATGCGTCTTACAATAATATCAACGTAAAATTCATTACACTCGTAAAGAAGTGTTTAATTTTAAGAAAAACAACATTTTATAAATTCATTCATAAATCAATTCTTACATTCAAATATTATTTCTTTAATAAAATTGAACTATATTACGTTTTATTATTTATCGATTTATGAACTATAATGAAGACTCTGTGTTAATTGAAATTTCAGTTTTGTATATGATTTTAAGTATTAAAAATTAATACATTAATGTATTAATTTAATATCCAAATTATTCGTTTTTAGTCTTTATTTGATATAATAACACGTAATTTTTTAAATTTAGGATAACGAAAGTTCATTAGAGAATTGTCCTGCATTATTCTGCGTTCGATTATCTCTCAAATCTCTCTCTGAGCTTCTCCCTCCCTTCTCCCATTTTCATATCGACGATCTGAAACGGAACTGGAATTTCAAAGAATGGCCTTGAAGATCGCGCGCGTCCGTTCTACTTATCGCAGCACGATATGTTTATTTTTCGCGAGGTGTTAACTGCGAGAGCGCGGCGTGTGCGTGGTGGTACTTGTCTATCTATCTCTGCTCTATGTGTGTGCGTGTGCGTGTGTCGTGGCACGCGGTTTTCGAAGGCAGTCGACGTCGTAGGAATTCGAGGTGGCCGTGAAAGACGCGCACGCGAAGCCACAGGTGGCGGTCAGAATTGACTAACGCGGAAGAGGAGGACCGAGGAGCGTCGCGCGCGGTTTGGGTCCTCTTGGAACTACCCGTTCACGGGAGCGCGAATAGGGTAATAATATCTCCATTTTTATACGTCGCGCGGCGCAAATTTATGATCTGTTAAATTCACGTCAAAACACGCGCGACACATGCGGGTGCTTTCAATTGCGGCCACGCAACGATCTGCACGAGCAGTTGCGAGAAATCTCGTGATATTTAAAGAACCGAATTATTCTACCTTTTATGTAAACTCGAAATATGAAAAAATATGCTGGAAAAGTATATGTAAGCCACATCCATTTTCTTATGATAAGTAAGCGTATTTTATTTTCGTCATTATATCTTTTTTTATGAAGTTTTTTTTTTAGTAATAAGAACCAATAAATATTACGAGCAAACTTAGCCCCTTAAGAATAATATGAGATTATTAATATCTTAATAAATTACATACTGCGAAATTAGTTCCGAGTCATGTAACGAGAGCATGTTATTGTTGGAACACGCTTGTATATGTGTAGGTATAGGAGAAGGTAAAGTTAAACATGTTGCAAAGGCAAACGGGACGATAGATTAAAATAGAAGCACACGTGTAAGGTATCATCATATACATTTCAATACATGAAAGGAAGAGCGGAAAGATAAATTTTACTAAATAACATTGTTGTTTACCATTAAAATTAAGCTTACGACGTAGCATGAAAATAACGATAAAATGATGTAAGCGCGTCTGAAATAAGTATATCGTTATCATAATTGTCGCACGGTCAATACATGGTATATTTAATTTTGCTCCGATCTCATCATTCTTGACAAACATTGAGATTATCTAAACGAACGATCAAGTCCCAGAGAATTCGCGGTAATCATCATCTTATTTTATTTCATTACGATTTATTTTTCTGTCGTACTTGTCAAATATTTTTCAAAGAGTTTTCAAAACGCAGAAAATTATAATGTGTGGAGTAGTACTTTGTCTATTTATTTTCTTACTAAAGTTTAAGGGTGATAGGTCTACGTGAATTTGGTATTAGTACATAAAGCACCATTGTAACACGTACATGTAAACAGCTGACAGTGAACGAATTATTCGCCATCGTATTCTCAGAACTCCACGAAACAATTAAGTGGAACGTCAATGCTGATGTAATTTTAATAACGGCTCGCTGCGAGCTGACGAAGCGAAGCTCGTTCTTTAGGAAAAATAACGAAGGCTGAAATTCTTTCGCACTTTCTCGGTCATATTTGCATGATGAAATTTTTTTATTCCGCTTTCATTGTCAGTAATTAGATACAGCGTATCGAATAATATTTTGTCTATTTTTTCAGCCAGTTTTATTCTTTTTCTGTAACTTAATTTATCGATTAAATTATAATTCACATGCAAACCGGATTAGCCGGATGTCGCGTTATCGAAGATTAATCAAGGAATATCGCATGTTGCATGAACCAATATTATTAGAGATTTACAATTAAACTGTTCTGGACAATAGATTATACGGATATTCAAGTGGAAATGAAACAGGTTGTACATCTCTTTTACGTAATAATCTTAGACATTGATCGTTATCGAATTTATGACACGACGCAGTAATAAATTCAACCGTTTATCAACGACAAGGGTACCGTGCGGATTTTCCGTTTTCCCCTATTTTGCATTAACTGAAAATAGCTCCTCGCTTTGAGCATTTACCGTGCACGTCGAGGTGCGATACAGAGAACTAGAGAGAGAGAGAGAGAGGAGGGAGAGAGGTCAGGAGAATCCCCTCCGGGCTTCTCATTCTCCCTTTCTGTGAACGTCCCGTGGACAAAGCGTCGGTCATACATAGAGAATGGTCGGAGAGCTCAGCGAGCGATGATAATTGGAGCGTTTACGTTAGGTGCCTTCTCGAAATAGTAAAGGTCGATTATCGCGATGGCGCTGCGACCCGCGATGCGGTATCGCGACGGACACACTCGTTAACGTTAGCTTAGGTCGGGTTACGTGGGTGGCATTTAGCCATCGCAGCTAAGTTCACGACGTGGATTTATGGGCTGTACGGCGCGGCGTGCTCTGGGTGTCCGTTCTCCAACAGCGAACGAATTACTCCAGCTGTTCGCGCATCGACGCTTTCCCAATTCGGGCAGAGAGATGTTTCGATAAAGCGAGGAAAATAACTTAACTGATGCCAACTTTATAAATAGCTATCTCTTTTAGAAAAGGTCAAAATCATGTTCAATCAATTAATTTTCTGAAACATATATCTTTTTATATTAACATTTATTCCTCAAAAATTACTCTCGACGTAGTTAAGTCTGGTTGACATTAATATATCTATAATAATCATCATATTTATATCTGTAATACGATATGATATCAATGAAATGAAATATTTGATTGAAATAGTGCTACATGACGCAATACCGTGATTTATCACTGACCCTGAATTCTATCTTAGGTAAGATTAATGTCAAACTGAGAAAGACAGAGAAAGAGAGAAAGATCAGTTTCATACTCGATTCACATTTCCATCCGTTACGTAAAAGGTAACGGTTGCGTTTTTGCGCGTAAACTTCCATCATACGCAGTTAGATTTATACATTAGTATAAATCAAGAGACTACCTCCCGGTAGGCATTCGGTGGTTAATCAGTGGACAGACCAGATTTCCAGTACATCCGAGTATCTTATCAGGTCCCGACGCGTTTTCGAGAATGGATCTTATCGCGATTCGCACAATCGCAATATAGATTGGACGTTTAGTTACGATGCAGTCGGTGGCAATGCAATATGCAATATTGCCGACAGAGTTTGTTTTTTTATCGTATAAAGCAATAGTCAGATGCATTCTCGCGAGTCGCCAAGTTCGACAACCTGCAATGCGATGACTGGTCAGTGATTGGCCAATGAAGAATTTATACGTAAGCGTGAAACTGTGTTCACGAGTTTTTTTTTATGCGCTGAGAAAAAAACGTTTGGTATTCGTATAATTGCATAATTGTAAAATAATTTATAGTTATTATGTTAGTAATAATAAATTATATTTGTAGTTTTACAAAAAAATATGTAGCCGACACCGAAAATAATTATAGTTAAATTATGGTAATTGCAATCATTTTTTTTCTCTCAGTGTGGAGAATCGTAAAATGGGTAACAATATTTTCTGGAATTATTTAATGAGATAGAGTAAATTTCTCTTTTTTAATTATTGTGTAAATCATTCTCTTTTAACTGAACTATAATTAGAAATGCTTTTTTCTTAATATTCAACTAGAAGCGAAATTAACAAGGCAGAAATTTTAAAACAGAAATTGTCAGGTTTGATCGTACGTTATCTTTTTTTGTCAGTTGTACTTGTATTGGTCGAGTGCATTTTCGAAAGCATTATATTCTATACAAATTCAATTAGCGGTATATTTCTGACTCATTCAATTCGAGTTAACTATATAACTGAGACACTACTGTGACTCCAGACAATAAAGATGTGCGTATTTCTATATGTCTATAAAAAAAATATACCGGCAAGATAAAGGAAGTCAGGGAATGGCGCTAGTTTCTCAAGTTGGCATGCAACTTCCGCGAGAACTTCAGAAAAGACATGAAAGGAAAGAGAGAAAAATTAAGAGAAAGAAAGATGGAACAGTAGAAAAACGTTTGCTCGGAGATAGAAAGTATCGATGTGTTTGCACTCCCGACTCTCGTATTCATAACTCACATTTTGCCAGCTTCTCTGCGGTGCGCAGTTTCGCCGTTCGCGAGATCCAAAAATAAAAAGGAGAAAGAAACGGCATCGTACTCTCTATATTCAAACGGGCAAACGCATGGTATCGGGAATTTCTGATAATTCGTACTGCAAACGTGATCGATGATACTTTTGGCATTGATAAGAACGTAAAAGATGTAGATATTCGTTGAGAAACCTGATCGAAATGAAGACAACGAAATGCGTCGTTTAATCCTTTCTTTGCACAAATCGCACTATGTATTACATAAAAAAAATAATTTTTTTTCATCAACTTGATTTTCTGAAAAAAATTATATACATATGTTTTAAATTTGCATAAAAACTCTTATGATATTTTATTTGATACTTGGATTGTCAGTCCTTTTTGTATATTTTTCTTTAATTGAAATGTTTAGAATTTATCTTTGGAGATATTTAGAATTTACGTTGTAGCTTGGATTAACTCATTTCAATGGAATTTTAATTAGTGAGTTTCGTATCATCACATTTATCATAATTACAAGTGCAATTTATAAAACTGCCGAAAGAGAAAAGTCAATGTCCATCACTGTTTAACATCCGCTCCGAATTCGTTGAAAGATCTATCGGGATCGGGATGAGAGGGACGTATACGCATGATATCTCTGGCACACCGCATATTCCGGAAATAGATCGTTCATAAATCGCAAGGCGGAGGCGTCGAGCTCCGTTTTATCTGTCTGTCGGCGGTATTTCCGTGCCAGTAGGTTTTTTCATCAAACGATGCTGCGAGTGCGTTGGAGAAGAGAAAGAGAGAGAGAGAGAGAGAGAGAGAGAGAGAGAGAGAGAGAGAGAGAGAGAGAACGCGTGTTCACTCAATCGTGTTCGTTGAGATTCGAAACAAATTAGGGCCACAGCGATAAAGCCATCCTGACGATACGCGCCGATTGACGCGAGCGCCCGATGTTATTCGACCTTTGACGGCAGGCGTTCGCCGTGGAAACGGTGCAATTTTTTCCGCCACTTTCTTGCACGAGGTAAACAGATCACGTTTCACAGCTGGCATTTGCTCTCGGTCGCGACCGCGGTCGGACGCATCCGCATTCGGATTCAGTTAAACAAGGAAGTCATTTGGTTTTCTCTTCCCTTTGCATTGCGCATTTCTCTTTTCTCTCGCGATTTCATCTCGTTTGTTCGCATTTCTCTTTTTTTTATATATATTCGAACGTGAATCGGAGAATGAATCAGTTTGTGGAAAATTTTCTACACTGCGGCGTTCGGGTTTTACTGTCAATGTCGTGGTTTGATATGCGGGCGACGTTGCGCCACTTAAACATCGTTTGAATTCCAAATTTTCGTCGTTTACGCGAAAAGATTGTTCGAATCGAAGATTTAATTTGTCGAATTTTTAATTGTATCATCGAATTTCTTTGCACGATTTTATATGTTACTTTGAATTTTTACTATATATATATATATATATATATATATATTCGATTATAGCTACGGAAAATTATATTAAGGTATGTATTTGAAAAATTGTATTTGTACTTTCTAAATTTTTGGGAATGAAATCTCATTCCAAAAAGATTAAAATGCTTTCATTGAGAAAAATTTGCATCGTTAAATAAAAGTGCTAGATTTTTACTCTTTTGGAATGAGATTCATTCCAAATGAAAGAAATCTCACTTCTTTTTTGAGTGAATTTCATTCTAAAAAAAAGAGTGAAAATCTGCTACTCTTATTCAATTCAAGATTATAAATTTTTCACTCTTTTTCAGTAGCGCGGGCAGTATTTTTATTCTTTGGAGTGAGATTTCACTCTAAAGAATTTAGAAAATAAAATAGTTATGTATTTCAAATATTAAGATTGTGTGTGTGTGAGACAATCAATCCTTATTAATTGAATTACAAAAAGCTTTCAATCTTTTGATTTTAAATACAGAATACGTAACATTTTTATGTGCTCCGTTGAAATACAAAATACAAAATATATTTGTATTGCAAATACTATTTTAAAAGTATTTCAAACACGTGTCTCTTCAGCACATACATATGCATACATAAATTTAGAATCAAATATATTCAAATATATTTAGATAATTAGAAATATATAGGATAACTCTGGCAAATACGCCGCGCTAGGATTTACGCCGCAGAAGTTAGAAAAAATAGAAAGAGTGAGGATAATTTTCCCGCAACTACTTTGTTACATGCTTTTATGTTATATTAGTATTGTGTTATGATTTCAGTTTCTTACTATTAATATTAATGAAATTATTGTGAGTTGAATTAATTCGTTTGTGTTGAGTAGCGTTATCATAAATTATAATCTACATAAAATGATTACTGTATGACGTGCAAAAGACTTAGTGGTTATTTCGTGATACATGAGTGTAGAGGAAAACATGTTGTATAACAAAATACAAGTATTCTGCTTTTATATTCTTTATTTAGTTTGTTGTCTTGTATATCCCATCTGTTTGGAATATACGGCATTTTTAGCAGGCGAGATTTATATCCAAAGTATACAAAGTGAGCAGATTGAATTCAGTGCACTAAATGCAATAAACGCATTACATGAAATATGTATCTCATATCATAACACTTGTAATACATGTGGGAAGATTGTAATTATTATTTATTACTTCATGTACATATTTATCATTCTTATTCCTTAATAAAACATTATAAACGTATTTTATAAGTTATTATGTCATTTTACGATTTATTTATAAGCATTATTTGTAAATTTTTTATGAGCCCCCTTCCCCCTATGAATAGCCATATATCCCATATAGTCATATATACCCTGTGGGATAAATATATATAGGCAAAAATACAAGGGGTTTAAAAAAGTTCATTTTTTAATACGAAATATAAATATTTTGGATTTCCAGTATTTTTTTCATAATAGACAGTACAAAGTTTTTACTGATATAATTTGTTTACTTCAAACATAGTAAATAATACTTAATAAATTAAGTTTTTGATAGGTGCGGCGTATATATCGGAGTTACTCTATATATTGTAATATTGCGTAACCATTCGCGCAACATCGATTTGAGCTGAAAATGTACAAAATGTAATGGATTGTGATCGATCTCTTGCGTAAATCCGATTGGCGCGCGTAGATAACTGAAATGAACAAATTGGGTTATTGCGTTTTTTTTCTGCCAGTAGAGAGAGAGAGAGAGAGAGAGAGAGAGAGAGAGAGAGAGAGAGAGAGAGAGAGAGAGAGAGGAGATAAAAAATTTTTCACAAACATTCGCGGGTTTGTCGTTTGGTCTTTGGATGGCAATCAACGGTCTGTCACGCGCAGAGGTATTTTCGATGACGAACCGGAGCCAAACGGTCGCACGCGGCGCACAGTGATATCGGGCAAAGTTCAGTAATGCGGATTTGTTAGCCGCCCCGAACGTGAAATGCGAAACTCGGTGGTTCGTATGCGCCCGGAAGCGCGGCCAACACATACGCGGTCACTTTACGGAGTCTGATACCCCGGCGAACGCGTTACGTGCTCGTACGCATAGATAACGATCGTTACAAATCGATAATTTAACTGTGACAAGCCGTGCGTTCGCGATTGAAAAATTTTTCCTCTCATATTTCGCGTAACGAGAGACCCATAGGGGAACTTTCGTGGGATCGCAATACCGTTGAAAAATTCAGGGCTTGTTGAGAAAAATTGTGCCAATTGGGCTGACAGGCGTAAAACAAGCTCAAATAGGAAATCACGTTATTCAAGGAAAGAAGACAAGCGTAAGGACATGTTAATATCTCGAAAAGTTAAGGAAATTATTCTAAGATCGGTAAATTTTTAAATTATAGGAGAAACGCGTGAAGAGTGCATGTAAATCTGTGCAATATGATATACTTGTAATATTTTGCGTCTTGTAATATCTTGCAATAGATCTTTTTGAAACAGTTTTAAAATGATCTCTTATAATAAGGGAACACTTAATCATTTATTTACGGACATATTAAAATATTTACATTAATTTACATAAATTTACTTAATTTTGATTTATCGAAAATATTGTGCTCGTCATGTGAAATCACTGGCGATTCGTGCGAAAGCCGGATGGTCATAAATTGGACTTTGCCACGTACGACCGTTTTAAATTATGATTCTCTCTTAAGAAGTGGTTTGCGCCGGTTTCAAACACGCGTGCAAATCCGACCGCAAAGCACGACGCTTATACAAAAGCTAATGCTTCTGTATCTCGGGGCATGCTGATGCAGCCGCAGGGATTAACCGGATGAAATGGATCAGCCGGAGACGTGTCCGCGCGATTGCGTTTTAAAGAGTTCTCTTATGTAGATTAAAACGCAGGTCGAGAAGTAGGTCCGCGTGAAGATTTGTTACTGCACTTAGGCGTCGATTACTTTTTTATTCATGACGCCGTGAGATCGCGCCTCGAGGAAAAGAGCTGGAAAGGGTTCGAAAAAGCGCGAAAAAGAAATATCCGGTCACAAGTATGAAAGTAATATGGCCGTTTAATTATAAGAGTTTAATGATATAGTCGCAAAACTGATAAAACGGAATAATCTAAAGGAATCATTTATTAATTTGAAACTAGTTGAATTATAGATGATAAATCAAGAAAAACATATGTAGCATTCTTTATATGAAAATTTACAGATTATATTGGTAATAACAACAATATAATGTTATTATAATATATTATTTTATATGCGAATATTGAATGAGATGTTTTAATGTGAACGTATACTAGAATTGCAAAGCAGATTTTTTTATGACGTACGACGAGAATGTAAACAACAATTTCATAACACAACTTTAATATCGTGTCACTTTATACGCGTGATAAAGATAATTGCACAATAAAAAATTTTTTATTTATATTTAATATATTTAATTTAGTGAAGAATTTCCAGGCATTTTTTCTTATCACGATACTTTGTATTATACTCTTTAATCTGTTTCGACGACACGTCCATTTCCCTCTTTGATGATAAGAGCCCCGTTCCTGGCGCCTTGTGTATTCGAACAGCGAAATTAGCTTCGTTTTTGCTAGCGTATAACATACTTTCGTGGCGAGTCGAAGCAAACCGGATGTACCGTGAAAAAGAACGTCGCAGGCCTCAAGATTTATTTCGACGACATCATGCCTGATAACACGGACGAGGAAGAATCTTCGCGCTTGGGTGCATTCCATTTCTTTCGTTTCCTTCCTTTTTCCTTTCTCTCGTTCTTTCCTCCTCCCTCCTCTTTTTCACTCATCTCCAACCTATCGTTCGCTCTTTTCATCCGGTGAATGGCTGGCGTTTTTCGTCCTCTCACGAAATAAGTAGAATGCACCTAATATTTCTCTTTGATTAAGATAAATACGTGACCTTCGCGTCGAACATTCTGGCTTTTTTATCTTTTAACGGTGCACTTTTGATGCTTGACGATCGGTGACAGTCGTAATGCGCCGCGTGGCCTAATTTATTGCCGACTTTTAAAATCTCCCATAGATTACAGCACTTTGCGCTCTCTTTCTTTCTATGTTTCTTAATTCCGCCAACGAAATTTGACAGTTACGATCGTGGTCGACTGCCCAGCCGCGCGATGATGCACAACCTGTACGACCAAATTCTCCACGGTATACGCCGGAGACCGCCAATGGCACACCGTTACACTTCGTATCTTTCATCGGCTTAATTCATCCATAGCTTTTATCACGGCGCCACCGATAGCGATGCACCGAGAATATGTGCGGTTTATCAATCATTGTTGAAAGCGAAATATCATTCTAAAATGCCCGATACTATGTACCTACAGATCGCCAGGCGATTATCTCTTCTTTTTTTTTTTTTTGCGTAGTAAAACTTCGAAAAGCTTTGTATTATTCTTCACTGCGCAGCGGAAAACGTCGGTAATATATATACTCTCTCTTGAAAATTCAAAATTATAACAATAATATGATGTTCCAAATTCGAGATAGAATAGCAGTGCTATCAGTGGATTACGAAATAGCAGTCGAAATAGCATGGGAGTCGCGTCTATTGGTTACGCAGCATCGATGGCACGCACAAAATTTGATATTGGAATTTAATATTTCGCCATCAGAGAGAGATACATGCCTCATAATTCCCATTCTTTAGTGTTGGCAATATAGAACGGTCTATCATCACCATAGTATTACCAAATATATTGAATTAATTTCGGATGTATGTATTTATACACTGAAAAAAAAATATAGTCAATTTTAATAAATATTTAGGCCAACTAAACATTTTCTTACAGTAAATAAATATTTGTTCAGAAAAAA
>NW_017259213.1:4534914-4548770 GCF_001594045.1 Atta colombica | reverse complement strand
ATTGAGAAAAAATATATTAAATTTTAATAAATATTTACCAAATAAAAAATAATAGTTAAATTATATATAACATTATTTGAAATCAAATAAGTATATGTTCACATTTAGTATTTAGCTAGTATCATTCAAACAAATATTTATCAAAATTTAGTACATTTTTCTCGCAGTGTAATATATAATTTGTATATTATTTGATGTTTGCTGGAATATTGAAATAACATGATAGATTTTTGTGAAGATTATGACATTGCTTATCTTCAGAATATGATTATCTCTTTTTCGATATATTATCGTAAAAAGAAATAGCATCGAGTAATGCGGAATTTTTATACTGTTGTTGCTTTGCGATCCGTATTCTGTTCTCAATCTTGACTGGATAGTGATTGTGATCAATTAATGCGTCATGCTGCGAGATAATAAGAACTCAAGGGCACATAGTTTCGCCAGACCGATCGATTCGCCGAAGTATAATATGCGAGAGAGGACATCGATCGCTTCGAGCGGACTTCGAGCTGCTCGTTGGGCTGTTGTTCGCGCAGGATTCTCAGGACGAAGCAGGAAATCGTGACAATGAGTTTAATCGATAGGGCCATCGTCGACATATAGAGTCAATGCGTCGATTCCGATTGCCAAGCTCACTCGAGAGCGCGGTGGCTAATCGTCGACTCGTCGAAGCGACAAACGATTCCACGGTTCGTTCATATGGCGCGTTAGCTTCCAATCGGATGGACTGACTCAATTAACGTTAAGTGCATATGCATTCCCCCGTGTGCCATGCCAGCCGTTCATCTCGGTCTCTCTACGCATATCGAATAGGAAATTTACCGACGATTTATCGGTGCAGGCTCGCGTTCCGGAAGTTTGTGAAAAATTCACGCCGTTCTTGCACTTTTCGAGCACTTCCACTTCAATTGCGCCTGATGCAGTGGATTAATATCGAAATTTATTTAAAGGAAATGCAACGTTATTGACAACGCTTAAAATTGAAATGAAATTTTTTGTGTAATTGGATATATCGGATTTTTTAATTAGGAAAAAGATTAATTTTACGATTCACCAATCATTTATAAAGAAAATAGCTTTAAATTGTGCGATATTATGTGTACATGTTACTGTTTTACTGTTAAGTAAAAGTATACCTGAAAATATTTTCGAGATAATAAAGTTTAATTGGAACTGAATATTTTCAAAGCTATGTGCGATTTTGCTACGGATGCAGTTACGCTATTTAAATGACCTTTTTTAGGTTATCCAATAATTCGGTCAATTTAAATTTAAATTTAATTTAATGATTAACTCGCAAAAGAAAATATCCTTGAATAGATAGATGTTTGAACCAGCTTGATTATCGATTTCTAAAGTATTATTGATAATAAATTGATAAAAAAGTTGATGCATTTTGTTTGCAATTTTTCACTCAAATTAAATATTATTTTAAATTTATTATTTTAATCAACGTCAAATTAATCAAATGTACCAAAAGGAAAAATTATTGGTGAATTTTAATGTAGAAAAAAACAGTCATCTTTTTTTCGTAGAAATTATCTCGCGTACATGCATACAAAATATATCACGTATACTCATTTTACTTATTAGGAAATATATCCTATTATGAAATATATCCTAATATTAACCTTATTAGTTGCACCCTTTTTCCTTGATATACACACTCAGGTCCCTGGAATTGTATCCATATTTATTCCCGTAACTTTCCCGTAACGTAAAAATGGACATACTTCAATTAATTTTTTTTCCAATCGATGGAGAATTAATTAAGAAACAAATCTATAATGTGTAAAAATTGATAGAATTAAGGAACTTTGAAATAGATAGATTCAAAGAAAAGAAAAGTTAGAAACACGAAAAAAATCTGGATTTATTAGTAAATTGTACTGGACAATTGTTTCTAGGACCTCAGTGTGTAAATAATAACTAGAATTAAGTGAATGCCATACCGTTCTCTAAGGTTACATTCGCGATCTTTGGATAGCGCATATCGGCTCGTCGCTCGTGAGACTCCGAGGTGGGCCATAAAGTGTATCTGCGGAGCGTAACGAGGTCGTTTAATTCCGTCGAGACGATTGTGTCGACTAACTAAGATACCGATCTATACCTATGTAGATGCAATTATCTAAATTTCCAATTAGCGCTCGAGCTTGTCATCGAACGTGTGACTACGCGGAGCCACCGCTGGAACACAATCAAAATTCAATGAGGCGCGTGATCAGCGATGCGGGAGACCCGTTTCGCTTTAACGACGCAACCACGCTACTCTCTAAGAAATTTTCCCTCGTGTGCAAGAAACGAGAATTTGGAGTGTCCCTTATATCGTGAAATACACTTCTACTTTGGAGATTCGGTGAAAGGGGGGATGGTACTTTATAAAGCCTCGGTAAAGGCAAGGTGATATCGCGAGGAGTTTCCAGTGCGATGTAAATTCATACGGATGAATATCTTATATAATCCGCTGAGCATAGTTAAAATTTATTTCGTAGTGTACACGCGCACGCGCAGGATGAATTCTAAACAATAAGCGAGTTGTTTGCGGTGATTTCCAACGTTGCTTTATGCGAAGATGAAACATTTTGTGGCGCAAAGAAGATCAAATGAAAATTGTATTACGATTCAATTGAAATCAAATTGTATAATGTTAAGAGCTAATTTAGGAACGATGAGATTTTGTGCAGACATAAAAGTGATCGTATTTCCCTAACCATTTTTAAATGAAGATCTTTTTTTTTTTTTTGAAAAGGAGAGAGGGGAAGATGAGTAAAACGAATGAGAAAGAAAGCAAAGTAAATCGCAGTTTGATCGTTGAAACGTTGTCCTTTAAAGACGGAGATGATTCTGCGCGTACAGAATGCAATTCCAGCAATTGCTTCCGCTCCGACCCTCTCCGCCCTTGAGATGGATACCCGTTATATCGTAGGTTATATCCACTCCCGAGGCGGTAAGAGGACGCGAGACTATATCCTGCAGTCCCGACGGTCACGAGTTCATACCCCCAAGTGCCATAAGTATCTCCTATCTGGCGAACGTATCTAGCTGTTTAGCGGACGTGCGCTTAGACACCCATCCTAGCACAGCGTGCTTAGCGAGAGCATCGGCGCTCGTCCCGGGGATATCTCCCTTCTCCGAGAATTGATAGCACACAATCTTGATTCCGCTCTTTTTCTAACTCACTCTTTCTCTTTCTCCTTCTCTATTATGAATCATCCGGATAAGCTGCCAACTCCGTTGCCGTAGCTGAGTATCACGGTCAATTCGTTTGTAAATTGCAGCGCACGTAGTGTGACACGATCGTACTCGGAATAATATTTGGTTTAAGAGAATCGCTGCTCTTCACCTTTTGATATCACAGCCCGAGGCGTGCATCGTTAGCGAACCATTCGCACCATTCGTCTGGATAGTAAATGTCTCTCGCGATCTTTATTAATTGTGAATATCTTGCGATATTTTTACACTGAAGAAGAAAAAGTCTAGTAACAGCTATCAAATATTGAGTGAAGTAATTTCAATCAAATGTTCGATTAATGTAACTAAAAATAATTGTATTATATTTTTCTAAATATTTAGTAATTATTACTAAATCGTTGATTATATTATTATCATGTTTTTAGTAAAACTTATAATAAATATTTAGAAAAGTAAAATTATTTGTAGTTGTATTTGATTGAAATTATTATTCAACATTTAGTACTCTCTAAATCTGAATCAGTGGATAGTCATTAATTACCAAGTGGCATACTTTGCACTGATAATCAGCAAAGTTCAAAAAGGAAGAATGTTTGAGCATTATATAACTAAAATACTGATATTTGCACATTAATTTCAATCTTCCAATATCATATTCATTGAATTTAAGCACTAACAACTTAATTAGATCACACCATAAAGATTAAGTTAGGAATCTTACATTTCATTCACTGATTATCAATGGCATATTTGGCACTGATAACAGTGATTATCCACTGATTCAGATTTAAAGAGCAGCTATTATCAAACTTTTTTTAGCATACAATAATACTCTACGACAGAAAAATACAAATATTAATTTTCTTCTTTTTCTCTGATATTTTGAAATAATTCGATGAAAAACTCAGTTTTCGTATCTCACGTCTAAATAATCACGCTCGTAAATATCCTGTACACAAAGCGCTGCTCGCAGATGACATTGTGCGAGAATAATATGCCTCCCGATGGGCAGTCGGGATTTGTCGGTTTCGCATGTACCAGTTAATTTTTACAATGGCGCGAAGTGTTGGCTGTGCAAATTGACTCGCGTTGACGCGATGTAAGCGACGGCCGCGTTTACCTGTCGGAAATAGAATTCTGCATGCAGTGGACACGTCGGGAACTCCTCGATTCCCTCTTATCTTGGTCTCCGCTTGTCGGCGGAGTTTAACGACTCACGCGGGCACTGTCTTTTTTTTTTTTTACAGTAGAGATCAGAGAAGAGATTGGATCTTTCGTTCGCGCTCTTTTATCCCTCCTTCGGTTCTTTCCATCGCGACATGAAGTGAATCTCACCGCGTGTATACATGTGCAATGTACACGTTAAAAATGCACACGTCGCGTATTCGTGCGTGAGAAATTGAGAATGTGCGCGAATCCACGTGCATTCATACGAGCGAATGCACGCGTGCAGAGCATTTACGTAGGCTAATGTAATACGGGTGATGATGTCATCGAACCGGCCGCCGTCTAGGTGGCCTCACCGTGTTCATTTACTTCATTTCGAATGCCTCTTGCCTTGTGCCGCGTGCAGAGACCATTGCTTTTTCGATAAAAATGTTACGCACTGATGATCGCATCCTGTGAAACGGCTCGATTGCGTGCACGCGGAATCGCACGTATCCATTGCTCCATGTATTATCATAAACACAATGAGAAGCGAAAGTAGACATTGATATATTTTTGACATTCGAGAATTCTATTGCCTTTCTTTCATGTTTCGACCGAAGATAACAGTAAGAAAATTGTAGCTTGAGATAAATATAAGATTGACGAGAAATTGTAAAAAGGCTTTTCCTCCTTTCTGTTCCCTCTTAAGAAGTTGTAATGGATAACAAAATTTTTACAGCTGTTTAAAATCTTGGAATTATTGGCAACGATTATTTATATAAAATTGCATTTATATACATATAACTCTATGATTATTTTTAAATTTGGATAAAGATATTTTTATTATTATATAAGATATATTAATAATAGTTTGAAGCTTTTTTGCAATATTTAAGTATTTTATAAGTAATAAGATATTAACATCATCGTATTTTCCTTTGTTTTGCAGTTATTAAATCTATCTGTTACAGTCCCTGCATTCGAATGGCTATTGTGTGTTGATGCGATATAATAAAATATTCCATATCCAATATGCGCGATCGAAGCATTAGACGCGTATTAATACACTTAGGTGCATTATATGTATATACGTGTGATAAATGTGAAATTGCTGTTTTTCAATATGAACCATTGTATAAATGCATAATTGGATGAATCACATAACTTATTTATCTTTCATAGAGTAGAATCGATATTTGTCGTTGAATTATTCAGATTTAACTAAAAATATAATGTTTTTTACAAAAGCTATGGCGCCAATCTGTTTGTTGCTAATGGAACAGTATTAAATATTATTTCTCCGTTTAATGTGTTGCAATAAATAAATTTAGTTCAATATTTCGTGTAACAGGCAACGATGATTTAATGATGATTTAATATAACACGTGTGAAAATGTCTTTATCGGATAAGGTAAATCGAAACTTATCACTCGAAATAATAAAATTTTTCAAAAAAGAAGAATGTAAATTTAATGTTAGATATCAGAAATAATAGTAACACAATTTTTTTTTAGTTAAATATCATATTTGTTACTTTTAACTTCCATGTGTCTCAACATGTGAATTAATCTTCTGTGATTAATTTCAAAGTAAATAACATATTTATATTAACGTATGCACTTGGTAAAAAAAAAAAAAATTTTTCAAAGTTAATGTACATTTTTCTCGAGTTAAATTGTTTGGTTTTAGTTGAATTAATGACGATCGTAAGAGGCGTAATGATCCATAGAAATGATTAAAAGTAACTCAAACTAAATATAATTTGACACTATGAATAATAGTGTATTTCATATACACATGAAAGTCTTTTACGCGTTAATGTAGGAGGTATGCGCGAAGGAGACGCGAAACGAAAGAGAAAGAATGCGGTTGCAACTTCTTGCGTGCGTTCCGAAAGATATATTGCGCGCGACGGTACTTTATAAATGCGTGGACTCGTGTCAGCGTTATGCGTGACGGCCGACGGCGTGTTTCAATAATTTTCTCACGAGAGTAAATTTTCGCACACGAAAGCTTTTTATTCGGGCGCTGGCGACTTGCTCAACTTCTTTCAAATTTATGAATCTTCCGTTAGTTTCGTCGGAACGTGCAAATAACATACTTACGAATGCAATCCATTAAATCTCTGGAGCTATCAAATCAAACGAATAAAATCTTTTTCTTTTATTTATGAAAATATTTTTAGAACAGCACACATTTTTTTTTATTTCAAAAAGTATATACAAAGCGAAATCACGTAATACTTTTAAACGTTTACGCAATTTGCGTAAACAAATTTTTAATTGTAATATTGAATATTTGCTTTGTATTTCAAGATATTTGTTCGTCACTGTGTTCAAATGATATTAAAATAATTTGCCTATACACAATTTTCATTTTTATATAAAATATTTGTTCTCTTTTATTATTGTGACATCTTGCGAATATAACGAACATGCTCTCTCTTTTACACGCTTTGTAAAAGTCCCCACAATAAGTCTATTCTCAAGCGAGTAATTTCGATACTTTCTCGATACACGTTCCTCTCCCGATAGTGTTGCTGAAACATGGTCCAATGTGGCTCGCACGTAATCGATCGCGATTCGTCGATTTTCCTCGGAATGTCGATACGACAAGCGTCCCGGCATTCGTGCGGTTGTTCCTAATCTCGGGATGCTGAACGGGCGCACGTACGCCAGTATCTTGTCGGGACAACAACGACAATCCGGTGTGGATCTTCGTGTGGAGAAGCTCTCTGAAACGTACACATTGGGCCCGCTTTCTGCCGTCCTATCTAATGGTTGTTTCCAACCCCACGTGGAAACTCAGCCGGAACTCGGCGAATTTCGAAACAGTTGGACGTACCGCGGTGTACTGCGCGTCACTCGCTCTTCGACTTTCCAGACTCCGAGACTTCCGCTCCGCGACTGCAACCGAAGCAGTAATTGTCTTGCGGTTCCCATGCAGCAGCTCGCATAGCGTTTAATGTTTCGAGTCATCACGGGCAATCTGTTGACGGAATTAACGAACAGCAACCAGCTATACCGCCTCACAGACTAAACCGTTACTTGTACAAAATGATTCTCGCCAATGTTAATCTTGCAAATTGAGGGACCTCTGTCTTGTGAATATCACACATTGATAATCTCGACTAAATGATTTGACAAGTTGCTAGACGTAGGATGAAAAGCGCCAAGAAGGATTGAACTTGGAACTTATGCGTACAATTGATTTCTTTCAATGCTTTCATGAGACTGAAAGATCGTTTTCAGGGCGTTTTCGTGTGTCTGCCACGAATCCGTGCACGTGACCTTTGTTATCGTGAAACGTGAACAAACGCGACTTATTTGCATCGCAGTTTGGAGAATCGACTGCATGGCTGATTAATGGATCGCGCGCGGTACTCGTGCATCTGCTCATGCATTTGCAGGTGCTCGTACGGATAGTTTCAAAGATACCGCCCGCGAAAGTTGTCGTCGATGTGTCGAGGCTGGAATAGGAGTTGTCGTTCCGCCCACACGCATATCTGTTCCGTCAAATTAGCACGTGGGTATCAATTTTTTTTCTGCTCGATGTCGCGTGCCTATTGTTTAGACCGACTATATGCCTGTCACCTTTGAACGTGTGTTTCCAATGCGGAACAAAGCTGCTGCACGGAATAGATAAATCGTGAGCGGATCGCTTAAGTCAGAAAAAAAGGTCCCGACTGACACTAATGCGAATTAATCGCTTTAACGGGAGTATCTTTTCTGTCTGCTGCTGTTGAGGAAAAAATATGGCCCGCGTGCATTTTATTTCTGCCCACCAGTGATGCGGCGATTATTTGTCGACATTTAAATATCGTATAATCCATGTGTGGATAAAAACCAATGTGTTGAAAAAATATATTAATGTTCTTAGCCGTACTTTCACTGTTGGCTGCCCGCTCGCGTGGTAACAGTCTCTATCCACCACTGTTAACTTCTTACAAAGTATGCTCGAGAATCGTAAATAAGTCGAGGAATTTTTTATGGTCCGCCCTGTACGCGGATTGATATACGCGACCCAATTTCAGATGTTATACGATAAGGCGTCTGTGTTCAAAAGGTGCACCTGAATCACAAGATGGACGCTTACCCGACAAGCGCTATGTATCGTTTCGCGCGATAGAGCACGTTTAAAGAGTTATAAAGATAAACTGCAGATATAAAGATAGAGAAAAGGTTTTAGTCTTTCTCTCCCGTGCGCGTTTATTTCCGCTGCGGAGGAGAAGAAAGAGGAGGAGGAGGAGGAGGAGGAGGAGAAGGAGGAACCGCCGTTAATGCGACAAAGAAATCCGTCTTAGATTCCATGCTCGATTGCAACTCGGTGCAACTTGGCTCCCGCGAGATAACGTTATAGGCCAACGTCGGAGGTATAATTACAATGATTTATCGATTGGCGTGCGAGCCATTCGTACTACGCGAGTTGAGCACGACGTGCGGGATGTCCCGTATTAATCATAGAATACAAAAGCTCTTACAACAACTTCGCAAAGAGTTTACCTAGGAGCGACTGGCGGCAGGCAACTTGTCTGTAACTTTGTTTTCTCGACCTCTATTGTTGGTGCAGTGAAGAAAGGCAGGGTTTATGCGTCCTGCATTATATATTTCATATAATGTCTTTTTTCTTGGTTTTGGATATATATATATATATATATATATATTTTTTTTTTTTTAAATTATAATTCAACAAGAATGAATACATGAATAAATTTGAGCTTTTAGATTATTGAAGATGCAATTTAACTTGGATTTTTTTTTTAGATTAATATTTGTGTATTAATGCGGAAATGATTGCTTCACTATAGAAATAGTAAAAAGAGGTTTTGAAAAGCGTAAAAGAGATGTTCGCTGTACTAGCTCGTAAATTTTGCGGAATAATCCATTGCTTTTATATCGCGATATGAATGGCTTACGTCAATTTTTTCGTACGGACGACGCCGCCGTTATGTAACGCAAAGCCCGCGGATAATAATACGATCTCGGGCATGTTGAGGATTTTTGAAGGTAAAAAGCAGAAAAATCCTTCATACACGTAACAGCGTATTCCACGGATTATTCGTATATACACGGAGATATCCGATTAAGTCGATAAAGTTTCCAATCGCGGGCCGTTATACGACTTACCTTTCATCACGTCATCATGTAGCATAGATTAAATCGAGTCCCTGTATGGTCTATCCTAGATATCGTAAAGCTCTAGGTAGGTCCGCTTTTACGATGAATAGCAGAAACTATGTTCGATCATTCCGTACAAACGTGACGTTCATAAAAGGATCGATCTTTCTCTCTGGTTAGTTGATTGCTTGAAAAGTATTTAACTTTCGCGTCGAGTTGAACGTCGTCAGCTGCCGCAAATAACGGTAAAGTATACGATGCTGAAATATTCATATTAATATAAAGATAAAACTTATTCATGTTTTTCGATTTATTTAATCAGCGTACCAATTGTAAAAAAAAAACTTATAATACTAATTTTTCTTTTATACATGCATTTATAATATTTATATTATAATTACTAATTATCTTTAATGAGATGAATATCTCATTTGGCTGAGAGAAAAAAATTAAGTTATCTCTAAAAATTAGGTTACACTGTATTTTTTTTTTTTAACGTGCGGTGCACGTAAAGATCTCGGTATTATTATCTTTTTCTCACAGAGTAGATATTCTAATTATCGAAAATCTTAGAACTAATATTTTTAGAATATTCAGGCATGATGAATCGTCTAAGATTTGATTTAATACGACTTCGCGACTGTGATACAGAATGAAGAGAACGCACGTAGCATCTAGAATTCGCGATCTCTCGAAAGGATTTAGTAGTTCTCGATTTCAAGATAGCAGTAGTAGTTTGAAAGCTTCGGGTCGTCTAATCGGACGCTTGTAACTCTGGCATCGGCAATATCGTCGCCACATAAAATATTCCCCTGGCGTATCTATTTATTAGATCGTGCTCCAATTTTGTTAGGCAACTACAACGTTGGACACTGAACGGAGAAGCTGGTCGTGCGACAAAAAATAAAAAGGGCGAATTGGAGGCGAAAGAGTAGAAGGAGAACAGAAAGAAGACCGACTATATCTGGTGAATCCAGACTATATCGACAGAACAGAATTACTGGTTATCGGATATCTTAATTACTTGCAGAATGAACGGCGCTGTGCGAAGATAATTTGGTTCATTAAGGTCTTCGAACTAAGAGGAACGTTTTTTTTTAATTTCTGTAGAGGCCAGGCAATCAACAAAAACGACGCGGGCTTTTCCATCATCTCATGGGACAATAACCGTCAAGTGCAGCGCGTTACAATCACTGAAGAGTTAATATATACAGGAAGTCGTCCTAAGTTTCGATTGTTCGCGCGATAAAGGGTTCTTCTTCTCGAAAAGAGTGAGTTTCGTGTCCACCGATCGGCGAGTACCTAACGAGCCGAAAGTAACGAACCGAAGAGTGTAGGCACTTTGCACTACTTCGTGGCGATTATCATCGAGCTGATATAGTGACAAACGAGTCTTGACTGCGGTAGGTCATTAATGCTAGTCTCGCTGATGGAGGAGACGCATAATTAACAGCGATCCGTCTCGCATTGTTAAGCGCAGGAGGAAGGTCACTCCTTTGCACGCTCTTTTGAAAGGAATAACTGTTCTTTCGCACGTCCTGCCTCTTTAGATTCATCACCAGATGAATCGTGATTTATTTTGCACACTCTCAAGCTTGATACGTTGTTTACGGTGCAATTAATATCAGTATTTTTGCCAACAAGAATCGATCTTTCTTCGTACCGGAATTTTATCTTGAAAGGCCGTGAGATTTGAAACGGGGAAAAAAGGGAAACGAAAAGAGCGGAGTTCGAATGTCGCGTGTATCATTGAATTTCAATTGTTTGCGGAAGAAAGTCTCGTCAATCGAAAGAACGTGAACTTGCAACCGCCGACTCGCATAATCTCCGTCGCGCCAAGCAGTGTTAACGGAATAGACTCGTAATGACGTAACGAGTATATTATATCGATTGTGTCTGCGCTTTTGTCATTCCAATGTTTTTCATCGTCTCGACATTATCGTAAACGCTCGCACGTGCTAGAGATAAAGAGAGAGTAAGAGAGAAGAATCAACGAGCAAGAGGAAGATAGAGCATACATATTTGCCTTCGCCTCATAGCCAGTGAGAAAGAGTGCTAAATACCGATGTTGTTGACGGCGATCGTATAATGGAAGTTTATTGAGAGACCTACGAAGAGTAAGAGAGACAGACAGAGAAGAGGGGGGAGGGGGGGGGGAGGAGGAGAAGAACACCATATCAACTCGATCTCAAGACACCGGTTATGACGTGACGAGAGGAAAAGTTATCCATCGAATGTACGTGTATGTGTTGGGTGTGCGCGTGATCCAAAGCGAAGAAGACACTATGAGGTCGTTACGAGTAATGGTCCTGCTGCTCTTCTGCTGCATCATCGGTAAGTCGATCATTCTGTTGTTTATTGCTGATCGATCGGCAGGTCGATCGTGTGGCGACTAGAAACGCCGTCCGTCGTGTCGATTGCTACTATACGCGGCGTTTTGCTCGTTTCTAAACGATGCCGTTGAGCGATTGCTTCTTCATCCATTATTACGAGATTAATTGAATTGGTTATCTAGAGGCGATAACGCGCAATGAAAATTAAATTTTACGCGCAGTCAGAAAATTGTTCGTTTGAAAGAGCAGAAAGTTGAACTTTATCGGATGAATGAAATACATGAATTACTTCGAATTAGTGAAAATTACTTGAAAATGTTTTCGTACTTTCGAAACTATGCTATGAAATTTATGCATTCTTTATTAGCGTACCATGGCCTGAAAAAGAAGCGTTTGAATTTCGCTTCTTAGGAAACTATTCGCGAGCGAATTAATTAATTAGAGATATACGTTATATATATATATTGTACGTGAATGCGGTTTTTCTATACAAAGACGACCCACTGGCAAGATTAATTGCACATTTGCAGTGCATCGCGACCGCGAGTGCTTTTTAAAAAATTAACTCGTGATTTATGTCCTGCACTTCGCTGATCTCCCGAGTGTCACAATTCTTTTACGGTTTTTCCATCGTCATTGCACACACTTTCTTACTGATGAGACTAAAGAAATCTGCTTTTTGATACTTTTTGAAAAATTCATCTCTTTGACGCGAAGGCTGCAACAATGCCATTTATAAAATTGAAAATTTTCTCTTTACGATCGATTAAATCTATTTGAGATACCATTATTCGTAGATGAAATGTTAGAATATGCCTTCATTTTGCGGTCTAGTACGTCGTATAATCAGTATTACTTGGTACGCTTCGCTCTGCTCGTGATTATGTCAGTTACATTGGCTGTTATCGACTTTACGAGCATAACTCCCCGGACGATACAATGAGATGTAACTCAAAAAGTGTGCTGTGTACTTCGAACTTTATTGGTCACTACTGTTGACTAGTTTCGCGTTTATTAAATAGTACTGTTCCACTGGATATACTTATAATTTATTCAATCGTTTAAAAAAAAAATTGTGCGAGAGTTAAATTTAATTTTTGAATAAATTGATTAAACTAATAAAGCGTCGATAATTAAACAATCGAATTACACATTGAAAAAGAATTTGGTAATAGCTACTAAATATTTGTGAAATCGATTATTGTTTGATTATTTAATAAATATTTAGGAAAGAAATACTATTTTTTATTATATTCAAACATTTAATTGGCATTATTTTATTAAATATTTGATAGCTATTATTTGGTGGTTTTAGTATATTAATCTGTAGCATGATAATATTTCAAGAAAGAAATATGTATAATTGAGCAAAAATAAAATTTGCGAGATAATTGTGAAAAAGGAAATATGTTAAGAAAAATGGACCGTATGCCGGGCATACGGTCGATGAAAATTTCGTGAAATTTTTTTCTTTTTCTTGTCTTTAAAATAAGCACAAATATATCAAACGGCAAAAGTGACTAACTCACGTTTTGTGTGACTACATGAACAGAATTTTTCTCGTTATCCCGGACTTTTCGTAACTATCAGATCAGATAAAATGGGTCACGATGATATGAACGGAACACAATCGTAACGAGCGTTACACGAATCCGGATCTTGTCTCTTTTTTCGACTTTCAGTTGGTCTCCATTTTTCTCGACTTGGTCTATGTATTTTTTTGTTACACCTTAAAATTATTCGCGCGTCGAAAGAAAAAGCTTAACGAGAGTCTTATAAAATCTAGTCATTCGTGTTTATCTTTTGTTCTCTCTCGCGATGTTATAGTCTCGTTCCTCCCTTTGCACATTATCGCGTGATTCAATAGACTAAAAAAAAAAGGAGAAAAAAGAGGGGAAACAAGTGGCGATCACGATAGTTTGCCTTTTGAACACGAGAAAGGACCGTGTGAAGCTTCGAAATACGAAACGAAATACCCTGCGAATATCGCTAATTAACAGGGTGAAGCATGCGGAGCCTTTTCCTTCCCTCTTCTTTCGCCTCCTCTCTCCGTCTCTCTGTT
>NW_017259213.1:4533367-4534814 GCF_001594045.1 Atta colombica | reverse complement strand
ATATATATATATATGTATATATATATATATATATATTGACTTCGGCATCGAATACATCGATGACTGGTTTTCGAAAAAAAGGGGCACGGAAGAGAGAAAAAAAATAAAAAAGCTATTAAAAGCGTTCTTTGGCGAGCGCGTTTCTCATTGTAGAGCGTTATTTCACCGCTCTTTGAGGCGCGAGGGCGCGACGCCTTTCTGCATTTGCTTAAAAGGAAAGTTTCTGCCGAGAGAAATACGTTAGCTCCTCGACTCGTTAAATACGGCCAAGGTCTGCCCGGGTAGAGAGACGTCCGTGTCTCTTGTCCTCTTTCTCGACGCCTGTAGTACGTATGTACAGGATAAAAATGGATATTTCAGTGTAAGGCAGATTTAATTTTAATATTTTCTTTCAATGGCTTTGAATGACATGAAAGAATAAATTGCAAAACTTATAATACTTTTGCACGCACATACACTATCATTTGTCTTCAGGTCTTTGTAATTTTTATCTATTATGTTATCAAAGTTATATCGATAGAATGTTTTGCATTGCATCATGCATTTTTTATATTAATACAATTCTTTCAATCTACTACGTTATTTTTCATTAAATCTGTTCGGTTCGTGTTATATCTCTCTCGATTTACACTTTGTCCCGTTCCTTGTATTTGCCGCCTTGAGCTGTTATCGTTTTCGCGGAACATATAATGGAATTAACATGCTAATACTAATACTGACTTGTGCATTCCTTTTGTCCGCGATTCCCGTTCGTTCAGTGTCTGCACGCTAGTCTCCAAGCTAATAATCCGTCCGTCTCCGCGCTCGTCCCTGAAAACGAACTAACGTGTACCTCGTAGAACGGGAACAAAGTCCTCGGTGTATGATGACGTATCACACGCGCGCAACTCGATAAGCAAGCGGACGCTCTCGGATTTCGCTTTCGTTCGCAGAAGGCTGTGAGATGGAAACGCGAGATCGCCAGGAAATGCTGAGACGCCAGAGTTTAATCGGAGAACCCTTCAAATCTCGAGAGATTCTCCGTGTTGTAAACAGCGATGTAGTTGCGATCGAGTCCCCATATGTTTCATTCTTCGATATGTTAAATCGATTTGCCGATTGGCGCATTCTCGTTGGTCGAAACGGTGAGCGAAAGTCGGATTTATCAAATATTCTCTCGTCGATCGTCACAATGGAATTATCACGTAATAACGTGGGTTTCACTTGGGATGAACAAACATAAACTACAATTTCGCTTACTTTTTTATCTCTATCAGAAGTATCGTTTGCACAGTTAACATTTTTCGCTTTAAACGATTCACATTTGCACATTAAAACTACATATGTAAACTCATTAAAATCTCGCAAAATGCTGCTAATGAAATGTTCCAATAAGTGGCGAATCTAATGTGACGTTACTGTTGTTTATCTCCCTTTTCTTTCCAGTGAACTATTTCATTAGTGCATA
>NW_017259213.1:4531100-4533267 GCF_001594045.1 Atta colombica | reverse complement strand
ACACACACATACACACATATATATATATATATATATATATCGCGTGAAAATAATGCATGGCGCGTGAAATACGTCGAAATAATGTAACGAAACGCGAGAATAATCCGAGGTAATGTATGCATAAATGCCGGAATAACATGTAAATTGCGTGGCACGAAATGCGCGCAGCATCTTGGCGTATCGAGCAAACTTAAATACATCGTTGCATTGAAGCGCCGTTAAATATGTCTGGTAGTTATAAGTATGCGCTGCTATTAAGCGAAAACCTTGCAAATGCTAAATGCGTTCACAGGATTATCCTTTCTGCCCCCTCGAACGCTGAACATCAAGGGATAAATCCGAATTATGAGCGCGACGTTACAAAGCTAAAATTACTCGCTCGAGAGTCAAGCGCGCGCGTTGCAAGACTTTGCTCTCGTAGTCTAATAATGATCGTGAACGCTTTTGCGTTTTCAATATTCGGGGAATATTTTAATCTTCCTCTCATATACGTATGTAAAATAAATTTTTCTTTTCCATGTAAATATATAGATAATCAAATTGTAAAAATATTATAATCCATAATATCGTGTATGTTTTTTTTTTTGTTAAAAAGTACATTACAAGAATGATAGGAAACATTTATTTATAAACGTAGCTAGGGATTGTGAGTCGAATTGGACGAAGAATCCGGATCGTAGTCGCTGACTTACATACACGTATCATAATTCAAGTATGGCGAAACTTTCATAGTGTGTCCGTGCGGATAGCCCGTGTCGGGGCCGTGAATCAATTTACGATGAGAATAAAAGGATATCGCGACGGGGGGTTAGGACTGGGGAAGAAGAATGGACCACGGGTGATGGTGGTGGGCGGCCGCCGCTGCCGCTGTCGCTGCTGCTGCTGCTGCTGCCTACAGAAACGTGCCAAGTCGATCCGCTCCTTGAGAAGCGCTGAAACTTTCTCGAGTGAAGAATATCGGCTTCTCGGCAGGAGGACGTAGCTCATGAGAAATCGCGTAAAATCGCACAAGAAGAAAAGTACGATCCTGTTCCGCGATAGATTTCACTTGTCTGCGCTATCGTTCTCGGGCGAGTTCTCTTTCGCGAGAAAAAATTCGTGGAATTTTCCGAAACTGCGGTCATTTTTATCCATGTTCGACTTCTTCCATTGTGATAATTTATACATTCGGCAAAGCTTGCACTTGTTACGGTATTTGTGTTATGAAAACAGAGGGATAAAATATATCTTTCAATATTTTAAGTGGGCGGAAAGAATGAAATAAAATTTACATGACTACATCTCTGGATATTTATTTCTGCTCATGTGTCTTTCCAATTGCCTAAAATCACTTTCTCGAGGCTCACTCACCTTGGATTATATTTAGACAATTTCACAAAAAGGAAAATATTATATTATCTGCCTTACAGTGTTTTAAATATCGAAATCAATACGACGAAAATATGTATTTAAATTCGACAGAATTAGTCGTTATTAATAAATAGAAAGTTACATTACAATACAAAAGATCGCGATTGTAGATAAATTTAATATTTATAAAAAAAGATTGTATTGGAAATGTAATTATGTCAATTAAATATAACATAAATATTATGAAAAGTTTAATATTAATTATTTGGTGAACATTTGAATATTGTTCAATTTTCATATTAAACATGACGCACTAGTTTATAATGTATTATCGCGTGGGAAGCGCAGGAATTATGATCGTATATCTTCAAGTTGGCAGCCGTTCTTATTGTCAAGTATGATACGGTAATTAGCGGATAAGAGCGAATCGGATTAATGCGCGTCGCGTTTATACAATGGCGAATCTTGGTTGAACTCAGTATCTTAATAGCTTCGAGTGTCAGGCACAGCATTAGTATGAAGTTTCGTGTACTGTAGTGCATACTGTTGCATTATGTTTGTGAGGTCGTTTAATTGTCGTGGTTTCGAGTTTCTCCATTTGCGATACAGAATAAAGCGCGATGCGATCAAACATTTACGATACATAAAACATTATGACGCAATTTTAATAATACAATAATATATGTAATTGATTCGGAATTACCATTCCAAAAAGTCCGTATATCTATATAATATGTATTTACGAGTTGTAAAAATATGGTTCTAATAATTATTTCTTTACTTTTACTATTATCCTTTCTAAAAGAATTACTGTGAG
>NW_017259213.1:4524462-4531000 GCF_001594045.1 Atta colombica | reverse complement strand
TATATATATGTATATATTTTTTAGTTAAATAATAATCATGTCTCGTAATACACGAGGAGAGAATTTTTTAGCTCTTTAAATAATGCAACATTTTGTAAATCACGTAGATTGCAAACTGTATTTTCGTTAAAATTGATGAGTGAATATTCTATCATCATTTTAACGGTTAAAGTACATATACGTATATTTTTAAGTATTCCGTATGTTTCACAAGGCATTAATGATTACTGTTCCAATATCTTAAAAATTTTATAAACGATAACTGTAAAGTTTTGCAAATTTGTTTCTGTCAGCCAACGCGGTGGTTTAATAGCCAGTCGCAAACGCGACGCGATATTTTTCATATTTAAGTCTGGCGCTGTTTTCAGTTGATATGGAAGCAAAGAGGTCATTTAAATCTAAGTAATGGTTGTAAAGTATACAGTCAGAATAGATAATACAAGTTGATTTATTATCTTTAGTTAGTCTAAATATAATTATTGCAACTATCAATTTTCATTAATGTTATTTTTTATAAATGGCAATGTAATTTATTCTCAGTTGCATTTGATTGAAAATCTTCAAGATAATAATACAGCAATGCGAGTTACAGATATATGTTTGTAGATTATTTAAAATATTTAAAATATTTGTTATTAATATGTACGAAAATTATTCTAAAGTTCATGAATAATTTTTTGTGAGTAAAATTTTTTTATATGAAAATATATTTCTTTATCTCTTTAAAATTAAAATAATTCGAATGCATTTGATAAAGTTGCACTTATTTTCTCATATAAATATTACGTCCATAATTATAAATAAATGTATTATATATAAGAGCATGATCACACATAGCGAAAATTCGAAATAAGTTATAAATATGATACTTTTTTAAACATCCGACGATCTTATTCGACGCACTATGATTTACACACTATGAAATCTATTTTCGATTTTCAAACGTCAACTAGGTTTAAAAGCTCCTTTCAATTGATCGCGGCAGACATCGTTATATTTGCAATTCCGTGGAGAACTTGTGATCGACCAACGGTTATTGCATTTCGAAGGGCCGAGAAAATTAGCTGAGTTTCTCAAGTTGATTTCTGGCGGGCGCGGTGAACGAGAGATGTCGGCGCGCAAGTCGAACCGCACGCGATTGAGTAACTCAATCAGCGTTAAATCGTCGAAGCGCGGCAGCTCGTATCTCTTAATTAAGCAGCCATAAAAATCGTCGGCACGCAGTTAGAGATTGGAGCCGAGTGGGACGCGCGATGCGTGCGCGTTATGTAAACGTATCTCTCGTCGTATCGTATACGGTGCATTTAAATGCTCTTCTCTTGTCACGCGCACTTTTAAATTCTCACGAACGCTGTTCTCTTCATTATCGTCTCTGCGGTTATGTGGATTCGGAATTGATTGTCGTTCACGACGAGAATATGTGATTGCATTACAAAAGAAACGCGTTCCAAATAGATCAAATATCTCTATTCGGTGCCAACATCTGACGATTTGAATTGCTGCGTGCGAACCTTCGGTCTTGACAAATGAAGTGTTTGATAAATGAAGTTCTTGATAAATTATAGAGAAATTGTTATCCAGTATATTTAATTCATATATTTATCTCTGTGATACGAAAAGTTGATTAATCTTTTAAATAGATCTTAAAACATTCTTATTATTTACTATGCAATATCTGTATTGATAATTGTATGTAATAGATTTAATTTAAATATTGTTGAATGATATGCAGATACAGAATACCATTAGATTAAAAATTCAAAATTTTTTGAAACTGAGACGGAATATAGTAAAAAGAATTCAGAAATTAGATTTAGCCTTCTAATACAATGTTAAATTAGAATTTATTCAGGCATTTATTTCAATTTAATACAGTTACAAAGTTGGAAAGCAGCTGTAGCCTTCAAATCTTCACTTTTCAAAGAATCTGTGGCTGAGGGAAACTGCAATAGTTCGAATTAGTTTCCACTTGAGTCGCATGTAACTAACCATACCACTTTCTATGAGAACGATGAATCCGCAGATGCTTCTAATTATTCGAATCCGTGTCATCGGTGGATGATATGGTAGGATGAAGAGGCAGCTGTGATGGTTACATTTAATTCACATTCGGAGCCGCAGAAGTCTGTCATCTGTGAAAACGGTGTTCCGGCTTCCTTCCTGTGTCACGTGGCTGCGTTTAATGCAGATTTAAATGTACGTCAGCAGGAGCCACTATTAAATTTGACTTGCTTGTTAGTAACGGACGGTTGCTACCGTTGTTGTTACTATACCGTTGTTGCACTGCCGTCACAGACGGTTGCTAGCATCGCTCATGTAAACCGCTACTACTAGCTTAGCGTACCGCGAAAATCGTATTTCGTAGATCTTTTACGAGTGCATAAACGTGGAATATGTATAATACTGCACCGTCGCGTCTGTGCATAACTCAAAAGATTAAGTTCTTCTTACCTTATGACAGCAAAGGCGTTTGCAACTTTGGTAGGGATCTTTTTTATTATATATAATTTTAAATCTTTATCTAAGGTTAATTCAAGTTTAATTTTAATTTCATTTTAAATGCAATACATGTGCATCTTTATCTTAGCATTTATAAAATGCGAACGCGTTTGGAATAGATGTCGTAATTTCGTGCAGCATCTTGTTTTAAAAGAATTTTATTTGGTTAGAATTTTGACATATAAAAATCCAGAACTAAAATTTATTACAAATATATATATATATAATAGAAATATTAAATTTTTTACACAAATTATGTAAGTTTATATATTTGGTATTTTCAGGAAAATACATAAATTTATAATAGGAATGATGATAAAAAAAAAAAAATTGAAATCTTTTATTATAAATTTCGTGAAGAGAATGTAAAAGTTATAAGCAGAAGACATACTTCGATGCTATTAAAGGAATAGAGGAATATACGAAAGCGTATACATAGTTGAGAGCATTCGCTGACATTTCAATGACCAATTCTCTTGTAAAGAGGCCAATTGCGAATCGCTTAGCAATCGATCGATCGACCACTCTTGCTCGCGGTTGGCTACATCTGATTTACATCACTACGCAAGTTGTAATGGATTAAATTTCTACAACGCAGTGATATACGTACAATAATGCGGTCACTCGTATATGCCTCTGGCTATGGGAGCTGTAGTAGCATTTTTATAGACGATTTTGTAAAATTTTATGGACGGCTTTTAATCTTGATCTCTAAAAAAAAGTTTCATAAGCAATCGCTCGTACACGACATATGTATTCGTGGCTCGAAAACTTCGCGAACGAACACACATAAGTGAGCACTATGCATATATGACCATCGAATCATGGTACGTTGGTTTTATTGCCAGCACTCGGCGGAAGATAAAAGACTGTCGGTAGGAAATGTAAAAAGTTTCGAGATGCGCTGTGATCCGCGTGAAAAGAATAATCGCGAATTTTCGTTATTCGTTATTCGAGCTATGTGTGGGACAGCATATACATACACACATACATATATTTTATATATATATATATATATATATATATAAACACATGTATATGTATTCCGTCGACGGTATGTTACTGATTTTCCGGCAAAACAACAATACTTGCGCTGTAATAAAATTGTCCGACCGAGCTCGAATCGGTTTCATAATTCCCGGTTTCCGCCGTATTCTGTCAAACTGCGGCCACAGTTGAGTCCGCGAGATTGTATGAGTCGTTTGTTTCGAAAGTAATACAATACTAGATTTACATCACTGACATTTATTGCGTAATACTGGTGTAGTCCGACGTGAAGTAGATGTAACTTAATATAATATATCCTCCCAGGAGAAATTCTTCAGGTTCTTATCAAAGTCTGGACGGAAGAGCACGATGCAATAAATGTCAAATGCATCATAAGTCTTTTCAACACTGCGTCTCGGTTTATTTTTGCTCTTATTGAAATTCAGCGTGTCTCGGAATTTGTAGATTTATGTGACTTTCCAAATATTTGTTATATGGAAAACAACTTTCGCGCGTTATGCTCAATTTTATTAATGGATTAATCTTGTTATTAGCTAAACATATAATATATGTGACATTGTGTTTTAGATACGTGTTTAGATAAAAAATATAAGTATCATTTACAGAGCAAACAGAATTGATGAGTTTCGTAAATGGTGTTGCAGGACAAATAGCGGTTAAGCAAATGGAATTTTAATTAATAACATTTTCAATCCCTTATTGTCAATGGTATGATCCTATACTTCAATTAGCTTCGTTTACCAATAGTGAGAATTGGAACAGCTCGTCAAATTTGCGTAAACCTATTGTTTACATCTATCGTATCATGCTTTTCACGTTTGTTTATCTAAATTTGCATATTCGTTCATAATGTATTACGATTCTCGTATCGATCGATTGATCGCATACAGACGAATGTGTTCGTTGCGAAAGGATTCCATTTAGAATTCGTTCGACGAGCGCATTCTCTACCACTGTTAACTAACACCTGCGGTCTTAATCAAGTGCCGCGCGCGTCGCACGCCATTAGAATCGCTTTGTCGATCGCGATAGAAAGGAAATGAAAGTGAAATGTTGGCGGCTCTTCAGGCATGCTCCGCACGACGCACGGATTTCTGATCTCTCTTCTGCTCTCTCGATGAACTCCGCGCAAGGAAAATTCGCCGTTATGCCATCGTGGAATGCGGACAACTACTGCAGGCCGATTATGCGATGCCATTTCTCTTACTTTTCATCTCTTTTGGCGGCGCGAGTTATTTATTTGTGACTCGCGGTTTGATCGGTGAAGTCATTTGTTACGTCAATATCTGTGCCAGGGTTGGTAAAGATTAATATTATTTTTTTTTTTTTTAAATAAAACGTATTGTGTTTTTGCTTAAATATGTTTTTAATGCTTCAAGTATGTTTTAAACAGTATTATAAAAAAACATATTTAAAACATCAATTAAGCATGTTTTAAACTGTTTAAAACACGTTTAAAATGTTTTTTTTTTACCAACTCTGCTGTATGTACTTTTTTTTAAACATTAAGAGAACATATGTAAAAAAAATATAATCATTTAGTCACGTATTTTGCTTATTTATGATATTACGAAACAAAAAAATAAAAAAAAAACGATGAAAGAAAATTTTTTAACAGTTTTATCTGGTATTAATTAATTTATAGGACAATTAGAAAGTTCTTAATCACGTTTATAACACATATATTATTTATATTTATATATTACTTACATGGTTTGTATTTTAGTTTTAATGTAACATAAAGCATTTCCTTTTAGACGGTGGCCGTGTTGCAAATAAATGCTCAACTCCAATATCTCGCTCATTACGTTTGTATTCAGTTAATTTACGCTTTTGCCTCTACTCGAGTGAGATCAGCGCGAAATGAAAGTTGCCGCATTTCCGGTTCATTAAAATATTTGATTACTCCTTGCGGACCGGCGTGACATTTATTAAATTCTTAATTGATAGCTAGCAACGAGGTGCACCGCTTAATGTGGTTTCTTTTTACATCAGAAGCATGAAGTCAATATTAGAATGTATTTGAATCATGTTTTAAATATGCAGATTATTATCATTTTGTACGATAATGTGAATAAAAAATGTGAAATTTTTGGACGAAAATTTTCGATTGTGTTGAAGTATAATCAAGTTTGCGATTAATATTAATAATTAATTGCGAATAAAATCTGACAAGTTCAAAATTAATTTTCATGAAGATGAAACACAACTAATATACAATAAACGGCGCGATAATTAGATTGTGGGAACGCTTTTTCCTAAAATATATCTTGCGCTAGTCTATTATTTTAAACATAGAACATCGATTAAAGGAATGATAAACATTTGTTTATTATTCCTTCATTAGTATTTTTATTGACTACGCATAATATTACAAAGCGTATGCACTTGTTTATACGTTCACACCGCATATTCAGCTCTAAATGTAGCTATTTCATTCCTATTGCGTATTTACATTGACTACAAATTCCATGTGTTAGGTAAATACAATTCGGAATCCAACTGCCACGTTTATGGCTAGACACGGCGCAAATACAGGTATGGGTACAAATTTTACATGCACGCAAATCCCCCCAAAATATCCGCGTAAACGATGGAAGAATATTATCTGTTAACGAATATTCCCCGGAGTGCAACAAGATTTAGATCAGAGAAAGGATTTTGCGCATGCACAACTCTGTTAATGTTACGGCGCTAAAGGCTTAACTACTAATTATACTGGGAGCTTAAGACCTGATTATCGCGCTCGTTGATGAGTAATCCATGCGTCGCTTTCGAGGATGACGCGCGCGCGCGTGCATTCGAGAAAATGCCGGCATACTCATATTTTGATTAAAATGCAATTGTCAAGGTATCAAAGAGAACAATATTCATGCGCACGCCTCTATTGTCATATATGCAAATTGGCTTCGTCTGAATATTGTGTAGAAACGGTCGTAATACGGACGCTTGGATAAACACTTCGAGTTTTCATTGAATTTAGTATATTATTAACTATTTCTATAAATATATATCCTTTTTGTAACAGAAT
>NW_017259213.1:4507718-4524362 GCF_001594045.1 Atta colombica | reverse complement strand
TATATATATATATATATATATGCAAATGCAGCACGGAGAATGTATCATCGTCAACAAACTTAATAGAATGTAAGTTTGCGGTAAAAGCATAATGATCCATTTGTTGAATAACTTTAATACGAGCGCATAATGTGCATATGTAACGAAACAAAGGGCAGAGGAGTACACATGTGTGACAGCACACACATACCCGACATATATTACACAAGATATACAAACTGCACACATATATACACTTGGTAAGCACGAATCCCTCGACACCGGCGGATGGCACTACGCACATAAATAAACCTCAGCCTTGACACCTGATTCTCTCATGGACACCATTCTGTCAGTCACGATGAAACGATTCATCATATACGGTATAAATATACGGGTGTAACTGAAACAAGTCGTCGAGACTTTAAGTGATATTATCAGGAAGATAATCGTATTTGAATTAAAATTCCTGTTCGAGTGTCATTTGATCATTATTGGTTGCTAACATGATGAAATTATTCGTCATCGACACATTTTCTCAATTTTTTTTCGTTTATTTGCCGCCTTTTATTCATGAGATTAAAAGTACGCTATTGTATTTCGGGGGCAATGAATCGCATGAAATCGCAAATTCGCTTCAAAAAGAAGATTATTTACTGTTTATGCTTTGATGGAACTCTTCTTCGATCTTGCTTCAGGTATAACGTTAAGCACATAGTATACTACATAACGAATATATATATGTTATACTTAACGATACTCAGTTTCCTGAAATTCTTTGAAGTTTTGTCTATACGGTTCGCGGCAGAGAAAAGAAAGTTTCCGCGGTTAAGGAAGAGCGATCTTAAAAATGAAAAAGGAATGTGGGATATGATCGAGGAAACGCGTAAAAAAGATAGATAGACGGGAGTTTTAACGATCAAAAAGAATGATAGGCGCTACCGCCTGCCGTCTCTCGCGCGAGAATTGATTTCTACACCCTGATGAAATGATAGCATCTCGGCAGTGCAGATCATCTCCACTTGTCATCTTCGTTATCAGTTTATCTGCTTTTTTATTTTTGTATTCATTGTCGTTTATCAACTTGCTTTGGCTTATCAATCGTTAACAATTTCTCAGCATTATGGCAAGATTCAAAGACCTACAGTGGATCTATTTTTCAACTATGAAAAGTTGAATTAGTTGAATGATTTAACAGTTGAATGATTTAGAATAAGTATTTGTGTTTTTTTATTACACTAAGAAAAAAATTTATTAAATCTTAATAAATATTTCTTTGAATAGTCCTAACGGAATATTTACGGTAAATAAATATTTAAACAAATGAAAAAAAATGATAGTTGAATCAAATTGACGGTTCTAGTATCTAATAAATATGTGTTTACTTTTAGTAAATATTCCGCTAGGACTATTCAAAACATATTTTTACAACTATTCAAATATTTATTAAAATTCAGTAAATTGTTTCTCAGTGTAAATATCAAATATCATCCCGAGCTGAAATTTTAGCCATACTTTGAACTTCTTTTAACCTCAATTAAATCTTATAAACCTGTTTTGATATTTGTACAATGAAATAGGGCCTCTTTTAATATTATTTAATCTATAGCTTCTATTTAGAAAACTTCTTTTGAACTTAAAAATAGGAAATCTTGCAATGACAACCATTTACAGGAGCTCAACGTAGGAGCTGAATTCATTAGATTAGAATTTATTATAAGTCTCTAAAGTCTACATATGTCATTTTTAGAATCTATATACGTCCTAAAACTAAAGTTCAAAGTAGGAGAAAAATTTTGACTCGAGATAATTTATAACAATGAATAATTTTATTGATGAGAGTCTATAGATTGTAACTTATCATTAATTCGTTTGATGCTTCTTCGTACAAAATGCATCGCGATGCTATTTGTATCATGTCACTCACTAACATATCATTCGCTACCCGTTCATTCGTTCGCCGAGTTAAAGGTTAATACCGATCGATTTATCGCGCTAAGTAAACGTCACGGCGCACTACCGTGTCGTACGAAGATAAATGTACGAAAGCGACTTATTTAACAGTAAACGCGCTATGGCATCGTCGCGATCCGTACAAACCGCGAACGTACAAGCGAAAGGATTAGGGAAAGAGCGACGTTAAAGAGCATTCGCAACGCGCATCGAGAAAGGAGAGGGAATAAAGCAAAATGAAATAAAATAAAAAAAAAAGCAAACGCGAAGATAAATCGAAGAGTAAGCTTAACGAGGGGGAAGGTCGACCTGTCTCGCTGTAACAATCATTCCCTTGCTGATGTGGATCTGACGGTCCCTCATTCGTACCGTTCTATCGAGGTAGACACGTCCAGACAGAGATATCATCTCCCGCGACTGATGCTAGTCAGTCAACGGGATCTCGGCAGTAAATTCACGCGCGCAACAAACTGCCTCGTTTCCGATTCTAGTGTCACGATAAAGCTTTAAGCTTCTCCGCCCGTTCGTTCTCTTTCTCTCTCTCTCTCTCTCTCTCTCTCTCTCTCTCTCTCTCCGTCTCTCGTCTCCGCAAGGATATCCAGCTGCCAGTAGTATCTCTCTCGCTCATCCGTTTCTTGTCTCTGCGCACTGTGATAGCGCTCACTGTGATCCGCTTCGCCGGCACATTGCTATCGACGTTTCGTACACGCCGCCCCGGCACTTTTCGGCTATCGCCGATATCCGCTCGGTCAATTCTCTCGATGTCAGTCCCATTGAAACCTGGCACACACGTAATCTCGCGACGGTACAATTACGTGTGACGGCGTGGTCGTGTTACGTGTCGCTTAGTGAATAGACGTGAAATGCAGGTCTTCGGAGAGCAGCAAAAGAAGGAGGAAGAATATCTTCGATATTTGATAAAAATTGGAGAACCAATTTAAAACAAGAAATGAAGAATATCCTAAGGATTTAATATAAGAGAATATTTCATTATCTGTTACATTTAATATACAATAAAAAACGTTTTGTTTTTGTGTTATAGAAAACGCTCCATTTAAATCCTTGTTAAAATGTTTTGTGTTTTTAACAATATTCAAATGTTAATTTAATTGATTGTACTCTAAATTTTGGGAAGTGAAATGTCACTCCTAGCGATCATGATAGTTGCGCCAGTCCGGCAGGAGTGAATTTCCAATTCAAGAGGAAGTGAAGCATTCACTTTTCAATTGGAATGAATTTTTCACTCTTAGAACGTAAAGAATCACTCGAAGCGAGAGTCAATTTTTAATCTAATGCGGAATAAATAATTTCACTCTCTCGAAAGGACTGAAATAATTCAGTCTTACAAGAATGAATTTTTCTTTGATTAAAAACAAAATTACTATTAAAATTTCTTCTATTATAAGAGTAGTGAGTAGTGAGTAGTGAAATAATAAAAGTTTATAATTTTAATTAACTGCCTATGTTGCGTATTTAAAATATATATGTATATGTATATTATAAAGACAACATATAGGCAGGTTAATTAAAATTATAGTTAAAATAAACGCCATTTATAAGTGAAGAAATAATATAAAAATGTTTTTTAAAACGTAAATCCTAAGATAAGTGAATAAAATTTATTAATTTAACATACAATATTATAAATGTTAATTTTAATAAAGAAATATAATTGCTTACAAATTGAGTCAATTTTTCGTGTTAATTTTTTAATACGTTATATTTATTTATTTTATTTTCTAACGTATTATCTTGTGTTAAATTAACACTAAATTTGAACTCGTTGTGACATGAAATGTGTAAAATTTAACAAATTTCCCAACTGTATATAATAATAAAACATTTCACATTATCTACTTTACCGCAAAAATAATACATTGGTTCTCTCTCTCTCTCTCTCTCTCTCTCTCTCTCTCTCTCTCTCTCTCATTAAATGTATCGAATATTCAATATAATATTTTGATTTATATAGTAGATATTTAACTTTAATATAGTAAATATTGAACTTTACAAAACTCATTCAATTATATCACTTGGTGTTATTCGTTTATGTTATCGAACTCGTGGAGTAAATACGTATTTTACGCATCTTTTGTAATTACATTACGTTCGAAGTTTCATTGCTCTATTCAGAATGCTTCGAACCAAATGCTTCGATATCATAAACATTTAATAGACCGGAAGAAACATGACAAATGTTTATTTTCGCGCATTTTACGCAAAACTGCGGATTGAAACTTCTCGGACAGTTGGTTGTCGGGGCATGTCTCTTTCTTGCTTTTTATCGAGTTCTCTTGACGAGCGACTCTCAACAGTTCCCGCTATTTCGCTCCGCACGCGTTCACTATTCGATCGACCTTTTGTTGGCGTAGGAGCAAGCGAGAAAACGACGGCGACGACGACGATGTTCGTCGGTTCTCTCCGCGTGAATAGAGATACTACGAGGGAGAGAGGTAGAACGAACGGAGCTTTCGAGATCAGGCGAATGGAACGCGTATTGAATATCGCGGAAGTGAGGCGAAGGAATGTCGATGGCAGCCCATATCTATCTAGTGTCGCCGTTGTGGCCGTGGATGCTGACCGCGTTGGCGCCGGAAACGGAATATCGGCGAGGCGATCGCAATGACGATGGCAAGCGCGTACAGCTACTACTCCTTCGCGAATCTCGAATATCGTGACTTGGAATAATCATCGCTCGGAGAACGCACAAGGAGTCGCTGACTCGAAGGCGCATTGAAGCAGGATTCAATCCCACGGCTCCTTCCTTGACTTCATTGATCGTTGCATACACGGAGATTTTGCTGAAGTATCCAAAAATTTGGATGGCTGCAGAACTGAAAATAATTTTGTTAGACTATCAAAATTTTTAGATAGGACATTCAAACTGATTGCTAGGATGTCAAAAAATTTTGACAAAAGAGAGGAAAGTTATCAGGACGACACATTTCCTCTGAGTGATATGCTGACAGCAATAATTAAAACTATTTAGAAATTTTATATAAAGCGGAGCAACTTTTGATAACGATTCACTTGTGTTCAAGCGGAAACTATAGTCAAAAGTGTCAAAAATTATCAGCGCAACATGTTTTCGTGGAATACGGATATTTAAAACAGTATAAAAATTATTAATTGTTGGAATTTTATTTTAAAATGTTATATAATAATTAATTTAGCTTAAAATTAACACTTAACAAGTATTGTCATATTTGGTATCCGATGAACTCTAGAGAAAGGTGTGCTGGAACGTGAAGTTAGCATTTTTTTAGTTTTGATTTTTTGATATTAAAAATGCAAAACATTTTTTAACTTTTGTCAGGAACTGTAGAACTGTAGAACTGTGAAAAGTGTTACTATCATTGTTTTTTTTTTTAAATTAATAAAACGCCGTGCTAACTTCACACATGCTTATTCGGTAGGTTTTGAAAAGCCTGAGTGGTTTATCGTGTGCATACGGATGTCATCATGACACGACAAAATTCGATAGTTGTAAATTGGTACGGTAAAAGATACCTACATTTTTGTGACAACGATTTGATTCAAATTTTGCTTATTCGTGCATAATAATTTGATAAAGGTTTGAGGAAGACTTGTTCATTGTCGAAAATAATTCAATTATCGAAATGATAACTCCAACTAAACCGTGCGCAATTTTCTTGCCTCAATGCGTCAATGCGTTGTATGAAAATTACATATCTCTTTCAATTGAAATCGATTTATCGAGCGCGGAACACAAATCTGATTTATAAAATGGAAAATAACAAGAACAAAGCATCTTAACCAATTAACTATGACGACAACACATTGATTCATTTATTGATTGATTCATTTAATCGTTAATCGAATTATCTTCTCTGGCGGCTTTACACTAATAGTAGTAATTATACACGTAACAAGTTGCCATTGGTATCTTCTTACACGCAAACCTGTAATTGTGAAGTGTAATATAGACATTCCAAATTATACAGATATCATGATTGTACATACGTATCATTATAATTATATGAACCTTTCGTTACGTAACGCTCGACATCATCGTAATGCAGTGGATAGATTACCGATCAATTATTTTCGTCACTTGAAATAACAGACGGTTCATTCAAAATCGAATATCTAGTAACTCGATGCGCAAATAAACCTCTCCAAAGACCGAATCAAATTAATAAAGTAAATATACGCGCACGCGTGTTCTGTTTAATTTGTGACATAAATCGCGATAATTGCTGCGCTTCGGTTGGTCCTTGTGAATTCATTTCCGGATGAATAACAAAGCGAATAAACGAGCCGTCATAAATTTCTTCGGCGATCGATCCTCAAATTACGCGGCCACAATTGCGGGACGGAACAGCATGGTGGAACGTTAGAATAGTCTCTGATTAATTTTTGTACGTTTCCCGGTAACTAGAGAAACAACGGGAGCATTCCCGACACTGCGACACGCGATATCTTCCACCAGAAATGGCGAGAATGTGTTGTACCGGCGGCAACTCTCCGGCGGATACATACTCCGCAAAGTTCTCTTCTCGCATTACCATTTCACAGACGATTGTGCACACCATATACGTAAATACACAGACACATGTCTAGATTTATACATCTGACAAACATACGCGTATCGCGCCCCCGCGATCGTACGTTATGGGCTTTGCTAGATTCGCTTCATATGCACGATAAATGCAATTTCAGAGACATACTCTTCCATTTCCGCAACGCCGCGGTCAGTTGTGATGGACTTCTAAACGCTCGTTACCACCATCGAATACGATGTACACGAATTGTCCGCAATGCGGCTGAAATCTATTATTCTTTTTATTATACGGTTATATGAATGATTATACATATTATTGTTTCCGTATGGAACTATATATGTCAATATCGCGATCATTTACTTTCATTAATTGAGAAAAAAATGGTTAATTTACTAAATTAATTTATTAAAATAATTTAATTTAAAAATATAATTTCTGTCGTTGAAGAATGCATGTATTTAAGTAAAATATAATATGTTTAATTTAAATACATATATTTAAATACATATATTCTTCATCGAAAGAAATAAAGATGAATTAAATCAATTTAATCAAATAAACAATTTTTTTCTCAGGAAATGAAAGTAGATCACTGTGATATTGAAAGAAAATATTAAAAAAAAGTTTACGTTTTAACTGAGAATGTATTTTTGTTTTCTTGAATTTATCACAGGACTGTTATATTTTATTGTGATTTATTATTTGTTCTATACGTGATTCGCTATCAAAGTTAGCAATAATCGGGTCCTTGATATTACTAACTTTGCTGTATTAATTTACGTACGAGTTTCAGCCAAGTTTGACTAAACTTACTTAGCTGCCAGATTTGTCTTGGCACGAATGATAATGCACACCAAATCTCTACGGCGAATGTGGTTTGCGAATAAATTAGAGATAAACATCGAGCGATACGTGAAACGCACGGTAAGAGTACAAAATTAACTTTGCTTCTTTGAGATTATCGCGTCTTAATTTATTCGGTTTCATATATTTTTCACAATTAAGTGCAGGAAGAGACAGATTTGAAAAATAAGATGTGTTTTTTTTTATTTTATTTTGCACATATGTAATTTTCTTGCGGATATTATTTTTCGTTTATCAGCTTCCACTTTACCGCACTGCGTGCTTTGTCCTCAACCTATTAACTATCCATTTATTGATTTTCATCATTATCTGGATTATGGACCTCACCTGTGATGTATCGACATTAATAATGCAGATCGCAGATAGTGAACACGTTCGATAGCTACGCTCGCGACCCGAAAAGTAATCGCGTTAGCGCGGCTTAACAAAATATATCGCCAGAACGAGTCATCGAACGTGAATACATGAACGAGATAAAGCCGGATAGACCCGGCTATTGTCAAAAGGGTATACTAATTCATTGCGTTGCACTTGATTTTCTACTCCGCTTGCGCTAGAAAATCCGTTTCATCGTTCGTGTATCAACGATGGGATGTCACAAGATGAATTCGATGATCGAATTACGATATAAAAATAGAAATAAAATCTGCGCAAAAAGCCAACTCTGCAGTTTTTTCAATTCTGTTGCGTGTTATATAAACTTCATATATATTTATATATTTAAAAATAACGAACATATTAATTTGCGAAGCGTATTTCATGTATCAAGTTCTATTGGAGATATTAATTTTCCAATAATTCTTGACTTTTTTTATTATTCTCTTGTATTATTAATAGAAATAAAATTCTCGGTTTCTTCTAACCAGTTTGAATGTAAAGGTTAAAGATTTTAATACGCACGAATTAAACAATAGATAGAAACTAAATAATATATCATTTATCAATTATCGATAATCATGAATACAGTGACTATAATACATGCAAAGACGCACGTGTGGAGTCTGAATTAAAATTGACACTTGTCTTTGAATTAGTGGGTCAAGGCTTGTGCTCTCTGCATTGGAGTTATGGAGTCCAGGCATTCATCAGTATATACGCTTGAGAATGATGAATCGCACGATTGAAACATACAGCATCAATTATTGGCATATTATATCAATTATTTATAATAATTAAGTGATAATTAAGGATTTCTACTTTTTCTGAAAGATGCTTATTTATATACATAAAAAAGATATATGTTCTTCAAAAAAAGTTATAAAAATAGATATAAAATTGATGGTCCCATTTCGACTTTGACGTGTGCAATATGTATCAAAATATCACCGATGCTACGAATGCAACGAGAATGTTAGCAACATACTTGATGTAAAAATACTGAAAAAGCATATAGCTTTAAAGCTCTTGAGTATTTTGCGAAGTTGCGCGATATAATTTATTAGTTTTTTTGTTTTATGTACGCTTTCATTTATTTTAAGAACTCAAAGCTTTAATATAGTTATAACGTTATATATGCACAATGACGCACAAAACAATTATATTATTTAATCTTAGTTACCTACGAGAAATTTTTATTATTTGACATTTTATATTAAAGAATAAAATATTTATGCTTCATGGGAATACTTAATATACGTGATTTTTATTTTTCTAAGAAATATCGGATTTAAATAATATTTTTTGTATATAGTTGACGAGATATTTTAAATAATATATCATCACATCATATCATCATATCATTATATCATATTTTTACTTCTTCATTTTTGCTTACTTTAAGAATATCTCTTACGTTGAAAATGAGATCACCTGTAGAGAAGTTTTATTTCCTTAAGTATTAAGTCGAGTAATTCAAGCGCAACTATCCACGATTGTTTTCGCGAAACGTTTACATTTTCGTCACGGCACTTGTATACGAACATCAACTTGACTTTCATGAGTCCGAGTCGTTTCACGAACGTTAAATTTTCCATTTTAACTTTTCTATATAAGTTCTCTCGACGGAACCTTTGCGCAATCGGACTTTACATTTTCTCTCAAACTGTTTCTTGTTTCCCTATACAATTTACGCGTTTTACTTCTTACATTTTCTATTTCTATTTTTCAAATTATTTAGTTACCTGGTTGTAAAATTTTACAAGTTATACGTGGAATAGAATTATATCATCACTGCTCCAATTTTTATGACATTAAATTAATTTAAACCTTAAATTTCAATTATAAGAATAATAATTTAGTCGTTCAAATTTCTTATAAAAATAGTAAAACATAAATATACATAAATATTATTTTTGCAAATCAAAGTTGATTATTTTATAGTTCGATTGTTAAATGGGTTGTCAGAGTGCGCGAAAATTTCAAATTTCTTTCGCTACGCTGTGCATTAGCGATGAGTACATTCTAACGTTCTCCATGAAATACAACCCGTGTTTAACCCGCGAGAGGTGCCGTCCCAGATTCCCACGAGAGCTGGCATACGAACTTTACTATCTCATTCAGTTGTACCACATGCGCACACCGAAATTTATAGATATTCATAAATATTAGTTATTTGCAGTAATACGTTTTTAAATATCATCAAGATATGAAAAAGTATATTCTTTTATTTACATAAAAGAAAAACAATCGTTGCTTTTTGTAAATTTAAATTTATTACACTGTTCAAAATGCTATCTACATTAATACTAGAATTTAAGAAATTATTTTTAATAAAAATAATAAAAATATAAATAAATATTATAATTATTTTCAATAATTATAAAGTCACGAAAGAAATTACCGCTTTTCTTATTATTTAACAAACTTTTAATTAAAATGGATTGATTTTGTCCAAAAAGGTGTAAATAAAAGAAATAGTGTTTTTGTAGATTTTAATCTCCTGCGGATATAAAATTATTAAAAAGTTTGTACATTTCGAAAATTTAGCATATTGAAGAATATTGAAATTTGAATAAATATTAGTGGATCGAAAAAAGTGAAATCATGTTAATCAGAATCTAATAGTGTTCAACAATTAGTACTTTATGCCAAGAAAAAATGTGCAAAACCTTCGATCGATCGGACTATGCCTTCTATTCTTCCAAGAGTGTCATTTTTAAATTTAACTTAAAAATTACGAAATGTTAATTTCTAAATCAATTTTCTTTCGATTCTTTGTTTAATTGTCACATTTAGTTTCACATTTGAGCTTAAACACTATTTAAGTGTATTTTAATTTGCCATTTTGGACATTGGATTCGCAATTTTGAAGCTTAACGAGCTTTTTACTCAACCACAATCTTATCTTACAAGTACACCTTATCTTATCGTATCTTACAAGATTTTAAATGTTACTGAGGACTGGTTATTTCATCTTTGGATAAACTATGTGGTAATTAACCTACTGGATAAACAAAAGAGTAAAATAGTAAGAGCATAAAAAAAAGAATAAAAGAGTAATACAATGAGCTAAAGTTTACCGAAAGGAACAACCCAGCCTGAACAATGTTTATGCTCACATTTGAAACGAAACGTGACAATTAATAATAGTAAATTAAGACGCAAAAGGATATCGATTCAGAAATTAACATTTCATAATTTTTAAGTTAAATTTTAAAACTTCTTGGTTGATCAGAAAATATAATCTAATCGCACGAGCGTTTTGCACATTTCTTCTTAACATAAAATATACTATTATATACTAACCGTTGAACACTATTAGATTCCGATTAACACGACTTCACTTTTTTCTGATCCACTCTAATAAATATGTCTAATAAATATTCATATTCAATTTTCGAAATGTTCTTCAAATGATATGAATGTTTTAATACTTTTATCCAGAAGGTCGAACAAAAAACTGCACTATTCCTTTTATTTACAAGTTTTACATTTGGGGAAAGATCAATCCTTTTTTAATATCGCTCTTTATTTTTCGATAAATTTCAGTTTTGATATAAAATCAGATAAACATAATTGTAAAATAAACGATAATAATTGCAAACAATAATTAACTGTTTAATTAAATATGTATGAGTAATTAAACAAATCGCGTTGATTGTTTATGAGAATAATAATGGGATGGGACACGCCATCCGTAGCCATTTTGCCATGGGGTTAACATCGGCATAGTTGCCATTAAGACGGGTGACACGAATGCACCACGCATGGCTCGAAAACGCGACCTAGACTGCTGCATTATGCATCGTGTGTGCGTTCCATCGTCGTCGTCATCGTCGTCGTCGTCGTCGTCGTCGTCGTCGTCGTCGTCGTCGTAATGCGCATTAGGCTAAAGGAATACGGATAATACTGACGTCGCATCTCTGCTGTTCGCCAATTTTCCGTGGCGTTGAGTTAACACCTGTTGTCGCTGATTTTTTCCGCTCTATGTCGTCCGGAAAATCGACGATGTTACGCGCGAGTCGAATTGCTCGCGTGTACTCGCCGTTCAAATTTGATTCAGTTTCCGATGGCGGAGCAGTTTGCAAAGAAGCAAAAGTTCACTTTGCAAAAGGTCGTGGAGGCAAGTGAACGAAGAAATATGACGACTTCGGTTAACCGGAGCGGAAATAGAGAGAGAGAAGCAGGGAGAAGGAGGGGAAAAAAAGAGCATTTGCATAATCGCCGTGAGAAAACTCTCGCGAAAAGTCGCGCACTTGATTCCGTGATTAGCTTAACTCCTTCAACTGGTTAGAATACTCCTTTGGTCTATGTGAATTTTTTCTTTGCCTCAGTAAAGTAATATAAGATACCGAGTTATTTTTGTAATTCTCTTTCGCATTTTTTAAAGCAAGGGTTATTAATTTCTGTTTAGAAATTCCTGAGTAGATTTGATAATTTTATCAGGAAGCAAACAATTCTTTTATCTTATCTCTCATTTTTGGTAAAGTATTCCCGGAAACGATGACTAGTGATGCTGTCTTTGAACTCGCTTTGTTTTGAAGTTTTTTTCTGATATGACATATAATATTTTTAAATAATTTACTACGCATTAATGGATTATATCATGCGGTATAATGGACATTCTTAGAATAGCACTCATTATATATGTCAAGCGTGAATATCTCATATAACGATGCATCAATGAACGCATGCGCTGTCTGCTTATTTACAAAGTATTACTTTTTGCGATTAAATCAATAATATTGTAATATAAACGTTCGATATTATTTTGCGTGATGATTATTCTTGACGACGAACTGTGTCCGCGAATCAGTATTTAATAAAGAGACATATTAAACATTTTTTTCTATCAATAAATATTTCTTTTCATCATTTGATAAAAGATTATTTGTTTTTTTTTACCATTCGTAAAAATTGTGAAAAGTTAATCAATTCCGAAATGGAATTCTAAATATATTTTCTATAGCTTTTAAAACGTAAGAGGTGACGTAATGTGCGCAAAGTTCTCGACAGTGATTTTCACCACTGCTTTCAAGTTTCATGTAGGTTCTGTTTTACTAATTGACCTCGTTTCATCGGTACCCCTCGGGCGGACGAAAAGGAGAGGAGGGCATATCGCGCCGACGTCACGAGCTTCGCACAGCCGGTTTCTCATTACATCATTCCATTATCCTATTGCTGTGTGGCATTCACTCCTCTAATCTGATTCGAGCCTTGGCGTGTCGCAGTCAAGACTATTCACGATTGTCACTTCGAGGATAGATATCTCTTCTTATCGTCATCGACTCGCTGTAGTGACTTCATGAGAAATACTTATGCCACTATACTTATGTCACTATTAATTTTCCAGTAGTTACTTATGAAATTATCAAATTGTATTTCTTGTCTGTCAAATAGACGACGAACATCCACAATGAATGTTGTACTCAGAATTCGCTTGTATTATAGTACATACGAATCACTATAAATATAAAAAAAGATTATTATTTATTTTTTATTTCTTACTCTGTTATTAATCTCTCTCTCTCTCTCTCTCTCTCTCTCTCTCTCTCTCTCTCTCACACGTTATATCTTTCTCAGTATCCATTTATCTTGTCTATTTTTATTATATCGTTTTATTCGTTTTGCGTCTAAAAACTGTATTTTGCGGTTGTAGTAAAATACATGACCGATAAAACGGAGTTTAGTTTATATAGGTCAAGCCATACTGTTAAGTGACAATCTAAAAGTTTCTGCACAGTAGTAATGTTGCTGCTTTCTGTCAGCCAATGTTTTCGGTGACAGGCATTACAGTTGCTCGATAAAGTTTCTTTCGATTATGTAGATATACTATTTTCTTCATTCATGACAAGCATAAAAAGAATTTAATTTAATAAAAATTCGGGCGCGGTATTCTTCATTGATACGTAATAAAGCATCTGAGTAATTTTATTTGACATGCGAGAGAAAAAAGAATAGGTTCCAACGGTGGTGTGCACGGCGTCTGGCATTGCAGTGCACGAAGGTGACTCGCTGCCGCAATAATTTTCCCGTTTCAGGTCTGTACGAATGGCGGTAAACACGAAAGTAAGATTTATTATACCGTTGCGAACTTACTTTCTCAAAAAAATTTCGATTTAACGTATTGCATTATTCGTTCATGCATTCTCTTTGCAATAATATTTTAGAGTCTCTTTTTTAAAAATATAACAATAATTTAATTTGTTTCTATTCTTTAATTTAATAAGATATCAAAAAAAATTAAAGCATCTCTCGGATCAATTTATAAATATAATAATAATTTTAGTTTAAAAATCTGATAAGAATATAAATAGAGAAAAATATCACGACGTGCTGTTTAATGCTTCGGACAACGCGGCGATATATTTACAACTACAATATTGCAAACAATGAATGAATATATTTGCGACATTTTAGTTGCACATTTTGTTTTATATATACTGCTACTATTTCTACACTGTTATACCTATATATATACAATTATTTGAAATGTATCGAATATCATTTGAAGTCTCGTAGATATTATATGTATCGATTTTAATAGACTCAATGTGAATCGGTCAATTTGCAAACAATATTTCATGATTTTGAAAATTGAGATAGGTGAGAGACCTCCTGCTCTAAAAGTGCATACTATTATTTATTTGTTTTATTTTAAAAGTATACGTAAAAGATATGAAAAGACATAAAAATAACAAAATTTTGCATCATTTTATTTGTAATAAATAAATATATAGTTTAATAAAAGTGTTTCTATTTTGAAATTACAGTAATTTTTTCAAATAATGAATATAAAGTGCATTTATTAATAAATTTTCAACTTTTTTTCATCATAAATTAATAATTGAAGATATCTATTGTACAAAATACGAAATTTATTATTCAATAAATCATCGAGATCGATCGCATTAATATTTATTACGCAAACTCCTTTGCGAATACCGCGAATTGTTAAAGCGACACTTCTCTTCCTGAAATAATTCAATGTCAAGGGTTTCCTTGAGCAAAATCTACGACAAACGCAACTTCATTTGACAATACTTTAACGTCTTGCATGCGTATTTCCGCAAGAGGTTTGGCAGCGAAAGTACCATTGGGAAAGCTCGTCAAATATTCCACCTGCGATAGGATTTTTGGCAAGCGGCCTACATCGAATTTCCCTGAACGCTTGTTGTAGCACGTTTCTGTGCCACGAAACTCGAAAGCATTACTTCTGTTGCTCGCCTCATGGATTTTCTATTAGAAATTGCTAAGATAAAATCTTTGAGGGCAAGTCACTCCGCACATGTATTTCCACCTGACTACGTATTAGATGGATGATTTTGAGAGGCAAGCGTATTGAAAATACATTATATTTTGTCGATATTGTCAAAATTATGTGAATTTTATTTTTATTAATGCTTTTATTAAATTATATTATGGAAAAATGATTTACATGATGTAGCAATAAAGTACAGTGAATATTATGAGAAAATAAATACTTAATTAATGTATGAATGACCTTTATTGTCTTTCAAAGTAATCCCTCTTACACTAAGAAAAAAAGTTATATTGTTTAAAAAATATATTAGTTAATTCAACCAAATACATGGGCCGTTAAGCAAATATTTGTCAACTTAAATAAATAATATGTTTTAAATTATAAGATTTTGTTATTCTAAATATTTAACTAAATAATCACTGCGAACTAAACGTATTTAGTCAAATTAACATCTTTTTTCTTAGTGTAAAGACAATACACATTTCTAACAACGTTCGTACAGCTTGAAATTTGTGATATTTTATTTAAAGTCATCTTTAGATATCACCATAAGTTTTGTTGTTACTATAATGTCCAAAATGTTTATAAGTCGAATTCCTTTCATCGCCTCCGTTAATTTAGGAATTAAAAAGAAGTCTGCGGGAGCAAACTTGTGTGGGGAGGAGGGATCCAAAACAATAATGTAACTCAAGAATTTCCGTACATGTTTTGAATCAGAGCCATGTGACAACAAGACTTAAAGCAACAAAGATCCAAAGATAACTTTTCATAGAGTTTCCGCAAATTATATGAATGTTGTTAGAAGTGTATTATCTTTAAGGGGAATTATTTTGAAGGGTAATAAAAGTTATTTGTATATTACTTAAGTGATTATTTTATTTATAACGTTTGCCGAACTTTATTATCACATCATGTTACAATTAAATTAAGAATAGAAAGATAGAGGTCACATATCTTCTTTAATATTTCTATTATTAGTACAATGAAAAAAGTTATATTAACTTGTAATTTTCTCGTAATCTTCAAGATGATTGCCGACTGCGTGAAGGAAACAAAACCGGACCGAAGCGTTTTGAGACTTTACTTGTAAGATATCGCGTGCAATGCTTTATGATACTAGGAATTTCTTTCGTGTGTCACGGAGAACGAGGTGGAAATGTTGGGTTCCGTTGTGTCGAGGAAAAGAAAGGGGAAAAAGAAATTCCACTGGGTGGCCACGCGATGGTATAATCCTCGAAGGATTTTTCCGGACGTGTTTCCCCACGTTTATTTTTTAGCCACTCGTTGACACGATAAGCGGCTGTGGGACGTGCGGCGAGGTTCGCCATGTCGACGGTGAGGAAATGGGCACGTCAAAAACGGGAAATTAAACAGAAGACGGATAAACAGCTGGCCCAAGATTAATGCCTTGTACGTGCATTGTGTGGGGAGTACTTCCTTTCTGATGAAAGAGCGACCCGCATTCCGTACGTGCACACGCGTGATGCTGGGATGCGCGACATTCGCGAGTGACTCGCGGCGAGATTGGATTCGAGCGCGGAAAGCCCGCAGGAGCAATCGTTAGTCTCAGAAAGAATACGCGTAGCCGATCTATCGTATAGCACACACACACACACACACACACACACACACACACACACACACACACACACACACACACACACACACACACACACACAC
>NW_017259213.1:4501528-4507618 GCF_001594045.1 Atta colombica | reverse complement strand
CACACACACACACACACACACACACACACACACACACACACACACACACACACACATTTATTTAAGTTGAAGAGCTCAAAGTCTTAAGGATGTATGTGTCACATCTAAAAACAATATGAAAAACATAAAAATTTTCTAAATTATTTTATTATTACGTCTGCGTATATCTGTGTAAAGTTGAGCACGATTTTTTTAAAATTATTTCAAAAATTATTTAATTATTTGTCTTGATTTGTAAAATCGCATTTTATGTAATATATAATACTTATTGAAACATTAAGAATTATAAATCGAATTTTATATATATATTAATAATAAACGATAATGAATATTTGTGCTAAAATTTATTTGAAGCTCGCATTTATTCGTTTAAAAGCTATTGATCTAAAATTGCAGTAAAAATGGTTATTTTGTCGCATAAAACCATTATAATCCATATTATTTGTTGTTTTCCTTTTTACAGTTGATTTCTGGATGTATTCTTTGGGTTAATATCATAAACATTTTTTGAATAATATTAACTGATATTAAATTTTTGGTTGATTATTTGACTGATATTTTTAGATAATATTGCACTGTCTTAAAATATTTTTTTTTTGTAATAATTTTTCAATTTTCAAAACATGGATCATGGGTGAGTTGATTTTTCAAAGATAACCTGTGAAGAAAGCAAATATTTCGGTATAATTTTTCTGTGAAAATAGATATAGAAAAATGTGTAAAATTACGTGAAATCAACGTCTTTTTTTTACTTTTAATAATAATTAAAAAATATGAAATTGGATATTTAGTAATTTTCAATTATGAAGAAAATGCAAAATAAAAAGCGTATCAAATTGAACATAAATGACATCGAGACATTAAAAATAACACGTACAATAGACATGACATAGAATACGAATGCAAAGAAATAGATACGGCAACTGGGAATTGACGGCGACTCGGTAAGATTGAATTTGCGAAAAGTTCTCGCGAGCCAAGTGCATAATTCTTTGCTCTCGGGAAGAAAAATTTTGCGGACTTGAACTTAGCTGTTAAAAAACTTTCAGCCGCTAGTATTATTTCGTGTTTGCCAGATGGTCTGTTATCTTTATCTTTTAGTTACTGCAACGAAACAAAAGGATAAGAATTGAATAGGGAGAGAAGGAAGAAGGAAAAAAAGAGAAAAATGGATTTCGCAGAGAATAATAGATACTGCAGAAGGGATATAATTCTCGTAAAAAATATAATTAATGGTATAAAAATTAACTCATGCGATGCCACGAATATGATAACATATTTAATATTACAGCTGCAATCTCGTCTTTTGAATTACAAAATAATTGAATTTAAAATAATTTTTATGATTCTAATATTCTGCTAAGTCTGGAGACGTAGCGTCTCAGCGCTAAGACATGACGCGAGATACTGCCATGCTCCTTCATGCGAGCTAGCGAGATCGAGACTATCTAATCTCAATAATCTGTCTCGATCGAGTTTTAAGTTTTTACTTAATCAATAATTTACACTCTGATTGCATTATACGTACTTTTACTTTTTCTCTTCGTATTCTACAAGCGAAGATATTGCGACGCAAAGTCCAGATCTGTAACTTTTCAGATTCAGATACGTCGTTAGATAATGATCCAATGATCTTCGTTTTCAATCTCCATTTATTTATAATTTAATATTACGTATGGGAAAAAGTTCGTGGCGTTTTTTTAATGCCATCTAACAGGAAAAACACCACGAACTTTTTCCCACACCTAATATTTAACAAAATGACGGTGGAAACGAAATATACTCTGATACTTGTTAACTAAGCTAGGAAATGATAATGAAAAAGCAATTTATTGATCATTGATTCCTATTTGTTTGTAACTTACTATTAATATAAAATAAAAAAAGATTGAACGAAAACGAAATTATACGCTCCCACTAAAAAATTTTTCATGCATGAATAAACATGTGTAAACATACACAAAAACGTGTATTCATAAACATAATTATATGAAATAATAATTAAAAAATATGAAATATGTCCATACATTCCTCTTTCTTTTTGTAAAATTATATTTTAGTGTAATAAAAACTAAAGTAGTATTATCTTTGTTTACTTAATTTTAATTATATGTATTATTTGTATAAAAAATTTTATCAACAACTGGCGCTAAGTTAAATTCCACAAAGTTTTATGTATCATTCGTATAAAAGATTATCTTTTTAAAAAAAGGCGCTAAAAATATACGCGCTTCTCGAATAGAACCTAAGTGATAAGTTACGTATCTTTTTATTATTGTGAATACTCGAAAAACTTTTTCGCAAGAAAAACCGCGACAAAGAGAAAATCCTATCGGTGGGTCCAAAAATTTGTTCGTAAAAAATAGTGATTGGGAGAAATGGAGGATATAATTAAACGTAGTTACACTTTAATTGAACAAAATTTAGAACGTTCTATACAATTTCAAAAAATTATTCATCATTTCGGTATGTTACTTATAAGAAAAATTCGTGACGAATCTTGAATATTTTGAATTACATTATTTATTGCATCATTTATTGCTCGTTTTCTCATCCCTAAGAATATTCAGTCGTCGCGTATGTATGAAAAGATGAAACATATATGGAAAGATGATCAAACGGTCTGACGACATTGCTGATGATTAATATCCGATGCACAGCGCACGTGAGGAAACGAACGTGCTTTCGATTCTGCACGTGCAGCAAGAGAAGATCTCATAAGGTTGCGACGTGTTTCGTCGCGGAGTCGAGGTCGCGGCTAGCGGTTTTCGTTCGGCCAGCAACCGGTTCTACCGCGGCGGTCACCTCGACGTGACGTCACTCTACCTGCGAGCGATTTTAAGGATATCGAAGGACGAACTGCGGCAGGTGAAAACTCGTATTACTTCGTCGCTGAACGTAAACACGGAAACTTTCTCCCTTTAATATCAATAATAGAAAACATCCGTACCTGACAAATCTTTCGCAATCTCGGCACACTTTGCTCGCTATAAACAGCGAATGCAAATAGCGGCTCGCAAACACGATCGTATTTATGTTATTTATTTCATTTATTTTAACCTTTTGCGCGCACATGTGATATATTGGACCTTTTTAACCCGGGAATGGTAATCGTGAGTATTTATAACGTAAATCATAATATAAGATGTTCGCAGACCCTTATATATCCGACAGTTTTACATGGGAAGATAGAAGCGATATATTTTTTGCAAGATATCAATAGAATAGCAAAACTATAAAGAAAATTAATTAATAAATGATAAAATCAAATCTTTGTTGTAACCGAGATACTTAATTAAATATCAAGATGCAAATGTAAATTTTGACATCTCAAATTAAAATATTTGAAAATACTTGTAATATTATATTTGTGTTAATTTTTGATTGATCGAAGATTTTTTGATACTAAGATAGCTGAGAAGATTCAGTTATATTTTATCGTCGTCCGTGTTAACAAGATCCCCTGAATACTCAATGTATTCAAATTCGACGTTTTATGCATTATTTATCTGGTATCGATTCTATCGACTATATGTCGATGGAGATGGTCAAGGTAGAACATCGATTTCGCGTAGACCAACTTTTCTCGTCGAGGGATTTGAAGATACTGAAAGTTTTCCGGCGGGACTTCAATATACTCTTGTACGCGTGAACTTCGTCGATCTCTATCGGTAGCGCGATATTGATACTGTCTTTCCCTTTAGTATTTATTCAAATTTTTCAAAAAATTACTAATGATTGATGACAAAGTACTAACTAAATTTGCAATGCAGTGAACGAGATAAATTCATAATTTATGCACTGTTAAAGTTAAAGTAAGTCATCCTCAATAAAAATTAATAATTGTTTCAGTTGTCAAATTAAATTAAATTAAATTAAGATGAATCGCAATCAATTACATTAAGAGCATTTTTACAATCTATGTGTGAAGTAATGTAATTAATACATAAAATATATAGTATATCAGCAATAATTCAAGACTGATTCTTTCTGAATGATATAATAATCTCTATTATTGATACAAATTTATAACAATTATATGGTTGTCATAATAAGTATTCGACATGAAAAAGAAACTCTAAATCGTTACATGTAGAACTTAGTAAATAATAAACTAATTCGTTAAATTAATACATTTTCTGAATTAAATTAATTAACTCCATTGTTTTAATTAAATTATCATGTTGAGTAGGAGCAGTGACGACCTATAGAAATTATTATAAATAATAGTTCAAATTGAGTATAATTTGACATTATGAATTTAACAGTGTATAAGAGAACGTGTACCAGTTATTGAATAATTAGTGGACCCAATTTATTGGATAAAATAATAAAAATTTTAAATATTAAATTTTTAATGATATACTATTCTAAATATATTCATTGTTTTCTAAAACTTGTACTAAATAGATTTGTTGTTTCCAATACATATATTGTTAATTTGATTAAAATAATGGAGTTAAAATTTAATTGAAGTAAAAATGTATTAAGTTTGATTCAAATTTAATTTGTTATTTATTTAGCACATATGTTAATACGAATGATATCTATTTGAAACTTAATAAGAAATTTAATAAGACGAATTTATTTAGAATTGAATTTATTTAGAATATATATTATTAAAAACCAAAGTATATACTTACTTAGCTAATAGCATGCTTAACTAATAACATTTATATCATTAAACTTAATATATATAAATTTTTACTACATCGTTTAATAACTCATGTTCACTAATTGTACATTTACTTTAATCTATATCAGAATTTTTCGATCATATGATAGCTCAAACTGATTTTAAGTGAAGTTAATGATAAAACACTTCTTGCAACAACGCGGAATATCTCTCTTTCTCTTTCGATATCCCAGACTCGCTTTGTCGGTGGTCGCACACGCCGTTTGTTAACGGTTGCGATCTTGTCTCGACGATGCATCCGGCTGTACATTGGTTCTCATGATCGTTCAAGTGAATAGAATGCCGCCGCACTGCTGCCGACAAGCCTGACTGAGCATCTCACGTCAAAAATGTAAGACGTAGTACGTACGTCAGGTAGCTAGAGACCGATCGATTGATGATACCTCGTTCCACGGAAAGTGGATTGAGATTACGGGGCTCTGAGCTCGATGCTTATACCAGAGTATATACCTACTTAGCTAATAACATGCTTAACATTTATATTAAGGGCCGATATCTCTTGGCTACCGAGTTAAATAAAAGGTAACTGTATATGAGATGTCGGCAATCACGCAAGTAGTAGTTTCATCTTTTCTGTCGGCAATGGATAACGTTATGGGATACCAATCTATGTTTTTAGAATGATGATGAAAATACCACCCAGCTCGATCTACGTTGTTCATTTTTGAAAAATAACCTGTATGAGAAGGCAAGGATGAAATGAAATATAAAAAATTGATCTTATACTGATCAAAGGATCGAGCAACGATAACCCAATTCCTTGAGTTAAATAATATTTTGTTATTTTTAATTTTCATGTGTATCTGAATATGAATCAATTTTCATTTCTATAATTAATTTCAAATAAATATCATCCGTATTAACATACGTGCTAATAAATAACAAACTAAATTTGAATCAAATTTAATACATTTTCTACAATTAAATTTTAACTTCATTATTTTAATCAAATTAACAATATATGTATTGGAAACAGCGACAACCTATAGAAATGATTAAAAATAACTCTCAAATTTTTGGGTATAATTTGACATTATAAAATTAAGTATAACATTAAGTATAATGATTCTATTAATTGTGAATTGTGAAAGTAATATTAATATACAATAGTTTATATAATTAAATATTAAAAATATTTAATTATTTCTAGATTTTATATTTAACGCTGCTTTTTTTTAACAAGAAATGTGTACAATATTGTGTTTCCAAGAATTCAGCTCCAGAAAGATCCATCAATGAGGGTATACATGACTACATAAATTAAACATAATTACATTTTGTTTGTCAAAAGGCTTGTGTAACTACCATGCGAGTTTCATCAAATTCTTCCCGTAATAACGGACGCTTTCTAAACGAAGGTTTGTGAAGCGAATAAAATTTTTCACTTAATATGA
>NW_017259213.1:4490001-4501428 GCF_001594045.1 Atta colombica | reverse complement strand
TATATATATATATTTATATTATTTGATTTTGCTACTTGCGAACCATTCTTGAAAATACCGCAGTGTATTACGATCAAAGGTGTTCTTCTTGTAAATGCGATCACGTGCAGAAGACTCAATCAGGTCATGGATTCTTAGGTCGTCGTATTCGTTGTTCGTCGAGTTAATTAACGACGCGCAACGGAGTGCATTTCCGCCAAAATCAATCATCCGTCCGCGTGCGTAGCGATTAACAGCCTAATTAAAATGAACCGGTTGCGTGCTGTCATTGCGGAAATATCGTGGCCTCGCTCCTTAACGTCCTCCCGCGGCGTGAACTTATTTGGCTTGGCTATCCATTAATTACGCGCGCTTAAAGTGCACAGGAAGATAAATGAGAGTCACGAAAGAGGCGAAAGAGATGAGAACAGGGGACATACGCAGTTGTTTGCGCGTGAGAGAAGGCAGAGATCGAATCGGAGAATCGAATCCAAATTTGCAATGAGCGAGTAGAATCACGAAGTATCATTTAAAAGGAATGAAGAGATGAGAAATCGAAAGACTAAGAAGGAGAAAGAAAAAGAAAGATGTGATGAGAGAGAGAGAGAGAGAGAGAGAGAGAGAGAGAGAGAGAAAGAGAGAGAGAAGACGGAAAAGTGAAGGATAAACGAAGAAGGGCGTGAAGAAATACTCCAATAACGAGACATTAATTACGACTAACATCAATTATGAGTTATTAATTACAACATAGATCCAATTACAAGGTTTTAATTACGCGCTAATTAATGCGTCTGATATAGCTGCGAAAATTTAACCGCTTGCGGCGAACCAAACTCGCGGAAAATTTGATCGGGCACTTCTGTCCGATCTGCTGGCCCACAGAAAGTTAACGAGGGAGTTACGAGGGAGAATGAAATACGAGAGTAATTAGTCGCGCTCGTCACTGACCGCAGAAGCGCTCCCGATGTTCTTACGTTACGTCGTGCAAGTTTAATATTAAGCAGACACTGTCCCGCGAGGAGGTAGCACAATGTGCGAGCATATTGGACGAAAAACAAGGGAGATGAAACGACAATGGCGACGGCGAGAGTTGAAGGTGTGTGAAACAAGGAATTTCTGAAATTCCAGTGTCCCTAAGGACCGTCGACGACCAAAATGAATTTTCTAATTAAGATTCAGTCGCGTTGTACCCGATGGTTTGTGCCACCCTCTGCTCACGTGGGCTCCTTTATGAGATAATACTCCCTCGGCCGTTTTCTAATGAGAGTAAATTATGCCGATGCTGTTCCGTCACGTGTTAATACATGTGAATGCTCACTATCGAATTTGATGGCTCATGAACTGTTCGATCACGAATGCGTTTCCGATATGGATCTATAATTCAGCATCTAAGATTAAATATATATTTATAAGAGGAATATTTTTTGCAAAGTAAATCTTTGTCATATTTAAATATACTGATACTTATCAAAGTTTGTTAACAGCCTTTTTTATTAAAATATTTTTTTGAATTAATTATTGAATTTAATATCTTTTTATTCCATAAATTTTATTGCAAGTTTTATTGCTATGACATAATTTTATACTTTGTAGCTTCCGGTGACACATAAAATGAATTTTAGTAAAAGTGTCCGCGGCGAAAATCGATGGAATATTTTTCGTGTCGCGATATCCTCATATCGGCAATTAGCGCAAAAGAATGAAATAAAACAGATTACAGTATCGTATGTTTCTTTATTTAAATTAGCACGATGGTATTTCGTTGGCAAGAACTGAAGTTATTTATTGTATAATCGTGCCCTGTAATTAGAACGATTTATTTGATCAATTAATCACATTCCTAGACGCGAGTTTATAGCGTTTTGCATTTAGGAGATTAATGTACAAGCACTGGATTTTTTTCTAATCATTCTTGTACGTATAAATAACATTTAATTGCCAGACACAGGTGCGAGTGCGAGGTTAAAATGAACTGACAGGAGACATATGTATACACGTTGCTTACTACTACATTTCCGGAAAAGAGGAACGGCGGCGACATTGCAAAGATTGAAGAAATGAATGTATTTTGTTCGCACTGACGACAAACTATGGCGACTCGTCGTTTGTCTTCTTTACCGTTACTTCGACTACAATTTCTTTAATTATACTTGAAGAAATACTTCTTTGTTTGTACCAAGCAAACACTTGTAAAATCACTACGAGGGCGATCATCATTGCTTTGTTACCTTACAAGGTGAAACGATTGTATTTCATTCCCGCATTTCCAAGGAGCGTTATTAAAAACGACACTCATCACGAATGTATTTCACGTTATATATGTATAATCTGTGATCTTCTTTACTCTGTATTTCGAGTTAAATTATTGTCAATCGAGGAATTTGTATTGTAGATAAGAGAAAGATTTTCGCATGTCGAATAAAAAATCTAACTGTACATCGTCGAGTGTATTGATCAAACGAAAGCTGTGGCACGAATGAGTCAATCTGAATGAATCAAGCTGGCAGAGGTAAACGATGCAATGTTTTATCGCGTCCTTTTTCCGAATGGGTCCAGCTTAATCTCTATTCCGAATGCACATAATCTCGAACGAACGTTACACGGTCCTTTGCTTTTAGAACCGCAACATTGGAACGCGATCGGTGTCGGCCGCGGACGCGAACTGTCGTTTTGTACGAATTACGGTCGGTTAAATATTTACTCGATAAAGAGATGTGTATGTATATGTGAGTGAGTGAGTGTGAGAGAGAGAGAGAGAGAGAGAGAGAGAGAGAGAGAGAGAGAGAGAGAGAGAGGAGGGAGAAAAGAGTGAGCGAGGAGATCACATTAATATGTTCGTTAAATGCTGGAAATCTATAATGACAGGCTGCACATTCAGTATGCTGTCAACGTAATTGACGTTATCGATGTGCGAGCGACGGACCGTTTATTTTTAAGCGTCGATTGATCGACGATTGGGAACCGGCAGGCGGAGTTGTCGTTGCCATTAACGAAGCTAATGTACAGATGGATTATCGCTCGTTATCGCGTCGGTAACACCGTCCCGTTAATAATAGCGTCGCGAGGAAAAGTTGATTAACCCTATCGACTTGCGTCGCGCGGTAGCAGAATTCCGTTGTGTTCCGTCAGTGGTTTTGCATGTCGACCGCATATAGAAGATAAATTGGCTCAATCGAAATGTTATAAAACTATTTGAAAGCGTTATACTGACCGCTTTTATTTCAACCAATTTCTGTGTAATATTCAAAATGAGAATAAATATAACGAATACAAGCAAAGGTAAAATATTGAAAGACTAACACACAATAAATCGTGATGAGTATAAACCTTCTACCAACTTTATCATTAGCGATCATGACGAATTTATATTTCCGCGCAATTTTATTCTTTTGTAATCGGCACGAGGAACTACAGCCGTGATATTTAATGTATTCATGAGAAATTTGATCGTCGACAAAGGACATATTTTTTTTCTATTTTTCCCCTTTATTCCTCGATGTGTCTTTCTCTCTGCACACGTATGTTTTTTAATGACGCACTTTTTTAATAACGCACTTTTAATCCTTTATATGCCATTAATGCTGTAAAACTTTATTTGTAATAATAAAATAATGCAATACTACGAAAAGAGAAGCGTTAAAGAGAGCTTCTATCGAACTTTGAAAATATTCTTTATTAGGATTAATACGAAATAGTTTGTTATTCATCTCGTGTGAGAAACGTGCGTTTCGTATTGTAGCCTCGACTAATCTTGGATTTTCTACAGGACACTTCTTTCCCTCCTATAACATGGATATGGTTCGAGGTTTGGAAAAGGGAACGATAGGGTGGTTCAGACGAGATTATTCTCATCGATGGTTACGGCTTATATGCGCCAGACGCCATTAGTCCTGACACAAAAACCGTGTTGCCGCGCTAATACCGAATTCTACTCGGCTCCTTATGTATCCTAAGCTGCTACGATGGAGCGAGACTCGTGCCGTTAAAGTCACCGTTGATTCACGTTCCTTTTTCATATCTTCTGCCTCGGGTCTTCTTACGAACTTTCCAAGTGTCTTCTAAATAATACTATGGAATATTGTGCTGCAGGTATTGTTGTTATTTACGTACGTTTATTACGTTTACAGTTCAGTGCACGCAAAGAATTAAAAATAAAGAACAATTTATTGTTAAATGTACAACTATTTTATAAAATTTTACAAACGTATAAAACTTGTTATAAAAATAGAGATATTTATAAATATAAAAATAGAGAGAATAATTTTTCCTTTTTCCATTGTTTAATTCAATATCTCTTAACGGCAATGTAGTTTTCCTTTCGCGTATAAACTTAATTAAAGAGCCAATAGGATCCGACTATCTATCTAATGCCCAGATAGTCTGGATACACCATGGGATTACGAAGCTTCGTATAATTCCGCGCGCGTCAGACTAATCCGAAAGTAATTCCATGACAGACTGATAACTACGCTGTACGGCTAAGCTAATGGATTCCTCTTCGATAATTGTAAATCTGTTATACAGCGCAGGAGCGCTCAAAGTAACACTCATCGCATTGCCCGACAAGAGTTGCGCGACCGATCGATCGACTCGATCAAATTTACTGACTCGCGGCAGCAATTCAAATTCGATGCGCGTAACTCCGCCAATCTAACTTAGCGTCGCTTCCCTCTTCTATCTAAACATTGATTCGATTATGACATCGTGGACAAGCTCTTACCACATCAAATCTTCTAGAGAGAAGAAAATATGATGAGGAAAAATGCTAAATGGCCATAATTATTGTATTAAACACTAAGAAAAATTCAAAATAAGTGTCATTTCTAAATACTGCTATGTAATTATTCTGCTGCTGTGTTCTTCAATTTCTATATTTTTATAGTACATATATGTGATGTTTCAATGTAAAGTAGACGAGCGTAAAAAGACAAGTAATTATCGCATATCTAGAAAAGAGAGAGAATAAATATACCAAGAAGTATCTTCTAAAAAGAAGATACTAAAAAGAAATAATCTTATTTTCGGTCAAAGTAGATTTTAGTTTAATAAATAATACTAATACACTACTATGCCAATTTAAAAAAATACATTTTTTTCGTTTTATGAACTGCACGAAATATTAATATCTCTAAATTAGATTGATTGTTAACTTTAATAATGACAATTAATGATAAGGCTGAGATAATATTTTTTGCAATAAATTACCTCAGTCATCTTAAAATTAACAATTAATTTAATTTTATCTAATATTTCAGTACAATTCTTTACAATTGCGTTTCAAGTCCAACAAACTGATGCGCAGTTTATAAAATTGAAAAAAATGTATTTTATTATTATATTTTTATTTATTTATTATATTTTATTAAACACCAAGATCCACTTTGAACGAAAATAGGATTATTTTTTAAAATTGATTTACATTCTCGTCAATCTAATTTTAAATTATAGTTGTTTCTAAAATGCTCTTTTATTTTTTTATTTTTTATACTTTTTTATACAACATCAGCATCAGAATCGATGCTTAAACAGAATAAACATTGACCAGACGTATGCATGAGATTTAATATTTTTGCATTTAATATTTTCGCAATTTTATCGATAGTAAACCGCCTGGCGAGGAACGATGACGTTTGTAAACGCGATCTTTCGCAAGATTAAAATCTGGCTCAGCTGATCGGCTCGGAGTACTTGTGGTGTGTACGTACATATGTACGTGATGTCTATTAATGGCGTGATTAAAACGGGTGGTTACGCGAGCATGCCGGACGAAAATAGACGTGAAGCAAAATGTGCAAACCTATATCCTCCTCTGTCCCTCCCTGTCTGCGTTTCCCCCCTGCTTTCAACTGACGCGAACTGCGTCAGCGCATGCCAATTATTCTTCGCTGCACATCGGAATTACGTTTCATAACGTATGTACTCTCTATGTTTTCAATTTATCAATCAAGAAGATCGATATGTTTTTCGTTGCAAAAGAGAATAAACACGTGGATCTCGCCGAAAGGAAGTAACCTGCGGTTCATGTGCATGTGCATTCTTCTTTGTTCAATATCATAATAACGTAAATATTTTTATCTCTTTATTTCAGGGACAGATATATATTACAGACCAGTTATACCTACAACGATATATTATTGAAAATAAGTTACAGCATTTAATCTTCGAGCTTCAATTTGGTCTTGAATGAACACACAGTTTCTTTCATTTAAAAAAAGATAAAAAATTCTCGGAGAAGATCACCTTGTCACGTCTCGAGAGATCGCTTGAAATGATGTCATAACAATTACATTGTTTTGAGGAAAGAGTGTGTCAGGTGTGTTAATGTATGTAACGAATAAATAAATACATCAGCTATTTCCGATACACAACATGCGAGCGAACGCTCGTAATGCGTTGTCATGTATTCTTCGAGCTCGTTAAAGTCACGCAGCTCTATTTTTATATTTGACCAAGCTACTGTCGTTCCGCTACATTTTCCAGTGTCTCCCCAGCGCGCTTCCGGTAGCCGTGCCGATTAAATCACAGCTGCCCATTCACCGTTACCTCGAATTAGGTAGATTTTTTCACGCAATGACAGTTCTCTTTCTGCGCGAAAAACTAGCTCTAAAACGATTAACGCGCTTTGCACTCCAGCTTTATCCAATTATTGGCACTGCTTGATGCCATTGAGCTTAATTAGCCGAAATCCGGTCGCTGCTCTCTGATTTGTTCGTGATTATCCTCTGTTGTGCGCTGTTGTCCTCGATATTTCGCTCATCTTCGTTAAGAGAGAAAGGATATCTGTTGTTGAAATAATTCTAGTCCCAAACTGGACATTGTCTGTCTCAACATGTCATTTGACATAATGAATTTTGTCGAATTTTCATTAAGTAACGAGATAAACTTCGTAATGTTAAAAATTGATTGATCTTAAAACTTTGTTTTTACGTTGATACATCAACATGTCAATATCTCAATTATTAATGTTATATATGTAAATATTTTTTTTGCATATGCTCTCTTCACACTATATCTGTACTGCGGGAATGATCTAAGATATCAAAGGAACAATTTAATCTCGAGAGTTAACATTTCGTACTTACGATTATTAAATAATAAACTAAATTTGAGTTAAATTTAATCTTCTTAATTATTTTCATCTTCTTGAGTTAAATGATTTATTTAACTTTATTGTTTTATAGTAAAAAACATTGTGTATTTACGTTGGAAATCCATGTTCTCGTTAACAGTTGTATTGAATTTTTTAACATATTCGAGTGTTAATTTAACATAATGTCGTTATGTTATGTGAAGATTTTGTGTTAAATTAATAATATTCAACATTTTTTAGTATCAAAATGAAACAATTTATGAATAAGTGAATAAAAAACATAAAAATAAAGTGTTTTAAAACACGTAAATTCTAAAATGAATGAATAAAACATGGATTAATTTAACATATCAGTTAATTTTACTAAAAAAATGCTTTCACAGTTTGTTTACAAACTTTATCAGTATCATTTTTTTATATTTGTTTTTTTACATAATATTTGTGTAACCTTTAAATATATTCTAATGTATTGTGTTAAATTAATCAAAAATTTGAGTGGACCGTTTGGGACATGTGATTTATATTAAATTCGACACATTTTTCCATAATGCAGTTAAATTAACGACTAAGTAGGAGCAATGATTTACAGGAGTGGTTAAAAATAATTAATTATAATTTGACATTATGAATTTAAGTGTATTAATATCTGTTTGATAACTTGTTCTAAATATTTGCTATGTTTCACAATTTTAAGATGTTTATCACATACTTTAAACTTCTCTGCTAGCTGGCGGAAGGATACCGGAAACGAGGGTGAAAAGTCCAAAGCGGAAACTCAGTGATTTCGCATTAATAAAAGGAAACTTGGGCGAAGGAAAGGACGATGTATGGAAAGGACTGATCCGGGTTTAACGAGCCTGTTTTGAGGAGCCTCGTCGGTTCCTTGGAATCGACATCACGAAAGTTTTATCCCTTCTCTCTTGTCGAAAGCCACTCCTTAGACTTCCGCAGAGAAACCCGAGACTTAAGCCCGGAAAGACATCTCCACACTGCCGCGCTTTTACCGTTATATATCCGGTTTCTGAGAAAAATTCGATTTGGGCTTCTTTCTTCGGAATCACCAGCATCAACAATGTTATTGGAAGGCACAGCAAATCTGTTATTCCTGCATCGATAAATCGGAGATTAGACAGTTCCGGGAAAGGGAACGGCAGAAATTCAATATGATAGAATGCAGATATGATGCGAAGAAGCAAAGAATGGCAGAAAGCAATTTTAAACTTATGCGGTGAATAAAATTTGTGCAATTTTTATTCCTCGAGAAATATATTCCATATACTCTTCTTCATATTATAAATTATTTGCCCGGAAAATAACATAATGATCTTTTATACAAATCTGAATAATAATGTATTTTTTCGAAATCCACGAGAGTTCAAAGAAAATTATTTATCATTTGCAAATCCCTTTGCATCTAGAAATTTCATGAGGAATCAAGATCTTTTAAAGTAATGGTCTTTATTAAAAGATCCTTGAAGAAATTTTCTGCAAAGAATTAATAATCAAGAATGAATTAATTTAATTAGAATAGACAATTATTTGTCTCAAAGTAAATGCGAGTTGAATTAATTACATTTATCTTCTAGTATGAAGTAGAAAGTAATACGCGATGAATTTGTTTAAAGAAACAAAAACAAAAACAAAATTCAATTTTATTGATATCTATAAACACTTATATTTTAATATTTTCAAACGAATTAAAAACTTATCAACAGATGATCAATCATCTTTCTTGTCAAAACAGTAAATGCTATTCATCATTCGATCTAACTCTCTAAATATAACTCTTGCACTTTATTCGTTTTACCTTTCAGTACTATTTTCTTTTTCCGCGCCTATAAAGAACTACTGGCTACCTATAATTCCGTAAACGAGTTCGTTTTACCATCAACTAACTTTCTCGAGCGAATTCTTTTTTTTTCTCCGAGCTTTCAGGCATTTTCTTTCTTTTTTTTAAACAGAATGTTTGTGCAACGATGCAACGAACTAACTAGATACCTTTCAGATATGATAAAAAGACTTTGAAAGGTAGGATGTCGCACGACTATAGTAAACGGAAATAAAAGACATTCCCCGCATATTGTAAAATATTACTGGCAACATTCGCGAGCGTTGTACTTTCCCTTGAGCTTCGTTGCTACTCATTATGCATGAATAATTTCCTCGACGCATGTAGCGTTCACATCAATTTACGCGAAGATGAAGTTACGAAAGATTTTCCTACTCTTTCTCAGAACTTGATTGCAAAAATTAAGAGATACCAAAAATTAATTATTTATAAGGAAAATAATTAAGGCAATAATTTATCAATTTGCGATAATTTATTCATAAAAGTTCTTTCGACTTGTTGCTTCGTTGTGAAACTTCTCTAATTAATGTAATAAGATATTATAGGGACTTTGTTCACACACAATTTTAATCGCGTATAAAATATAAATCATCCCTACGTCAGTTTTTACATTGATATTACTTTATAATCTCTTGCAAATCCACTGAAATAGCACATCAGCGGATTCATTCCGCTACTTCCGAACTCACGACCGCGCACGATATTCTATATATACGTCTTTTTAATTTCTCTCTGCACATTATGACTGCGCGATATGAGCTTGCGCGATGCGAGCTTGCGCGATGGGAGCTTGCGCGATGCGAGCTTGCGCGATGTTACTAATTCTATTATATTTCCAATATGACCATGGTACTTCATAAGACCACATATTTCAACGTTCAAACTTGGGAGTTATAATTGCTGTTCGTGGAAATTACTTGCAGTCATAAATATGACTTGCCAGAATATAGCGAGTTGTGCCGTATTAGCTATGCGGCTCGGCATTTACCAGACGAAACTTCGACCGATTATCATGGAGGATGCAATTACTGTTCTCAGATTCACCACAAATCTTCCACGAAAGTCGCGAAATCTTTCTTCGCATGCAATATCTTCCTGCTATTTATCAAAGAATGAATCATATTGGGAAAATAATAATTATCTCGTATTCTTTTATTCTCTTATAAACGTGTTATATGAAAATAAATTTGTTCAAGCTTTCAAAACATTTGTTATTCTATGAAAATTTGATCTAATTTGTGAACGAAGTTTTCAATAAAATAATTTTTAATAGCATTATTTTTATATACGTTTTACATTATTTTGCATTATTAAATTATAGCGCGTTTATAAGGTCACTTTAACATGAAATTTTGACATAATAGGGCAGGCTATTGTGCCTTTGTGGGCGCACTTTGCCAGCTTTGGTCATTACACTGTTGCAATATCGTATATGTTGTATATACGATTTATCAATTCTTGACGAACTATTTATAGTCGTGGTTTGTCATTCGACATGCACGATCATAAAGTAATCTGTCGCATGAAGCGCAAATGTTGCAGTCAATTACACAAAGAAAGAGGAAGAGCTCGTATTTGTGGCCTAAGTACCATTTGCAATCATCAGTGAAGCTTTAATTAGCCTGTACGAACGTAAAGCAATCAATTGCTTTTAAAAAAGTAAAATGAGAGAAGCATGTTTATCGCTTTTATAGCATTTGTAAGATACATTTGAAGCAAGGGATATTATCCTAAGCTGTTTGCTAATTTATGCGAAATCTCGCAAAATTTGAGAGAAGATAGAGATCGTAAAACGTGCAATATGCTAATGTTCTAAAGTTATTCTCGCCGACAGACGAAAGTGGAATAAGTCATCATCGAAGATGCACGATAGTTCGAATGAGTCGTAAACGTGTCATGACGAAACGGGACAGTAGTAAATTTTGGCTTTCGTGATCACGCGAAAATGAAGGTTATGTAAATGTTTCCCTACTCTCTATGACTCTTCTCGATGAATATCTCTGCTAATAAACTATAATTACAATATATTTAATTTTGACGTGAATGTGTCGTTCGATATATGGATGAAGGGTCAGGAATAATTTGCAAAAAGAATCCTTAATGAATATATCATTAAAAATAAAAACTTTCATTTTAAAACTAATTTTATTATTTATACAATTTCACTTTTCTATTTATTAATAAAAGATATCTGAATTGCATTCTATATTATAAATACATGATGAACTAATATATGATGATGAAGACTTTGTGTCACATTTATTAAGTAGACCAAAATGATCAGTTTAATTGTAAATTTTGCATGTATCCTTTGTCATATTATTAAATTTTAATATCCTATCGATAGTGATTTTGTGATGAATAGAGTGATGATATGCGCAGGATTGGGAAAGTTATTTTTAAATTGTAAAAAGTAACTTGTTACTGTTAGTGTTATTTAAAAAGTACTGAATTTTGATGACATTTTTTTTAAGAATGACATCTAATAGTGTAGTAGTCGCTCAAATAT
>NW_017259213.1:4484151-4489901 GCF_001594045.1 Atta colombica | reverse complement strand
ATATATAGATACCTTATATGAAAAAATAACGGTAAAAATAATTATATTTATTATCGTTGTCTAAAAAATGTTACTTGCAAATGTTATCTTTTCGTTACTATTAAAAAAATATAACATTGTTACCAATTTGTTACTTTAAAAAGTAACTGTAACGATAATGATGTTACAAGAAACTCGTTACTTCTCAATCCTGATATGCGTGAATTCGTTAATGAGTCGAGCTATCGATATTACATTAGAAGATTAGTCACGAAGGGACAATAATCCGTAAAATTTTAAGACTCTAATAGACAAAATACATATATGTTTATTATTAATTTATTGATATATTATTAATATCAGCACATTTTCAATTCGATGGTTCCTATACATAGAATATTAACACATATTAGCACATCGATTTAACAAGACTCAACATTTCCATATTTATTAATGCACTCTACGTGGGTCATACAAAGCAGTGTAATTAATTAACGTCAAGTCCACACACGTGTATAACGTCTATAACGATATAAATGTTTATGACAGATATCGCCGCGGGCTGCGAATCGAGAAGGACCTAAACAGCGTGCGATTAATTAAATTGTCGCTGCGGGCGGATATCATTTTTATGTTATGTCAAACTATAATACGTACACAGGCAAAAGAAACTCGATCAGAACAAAGTGCAAAACATCTTGACATGACACGTTATTGCAAAAATCAATTGGAATTATTTAACTTCAATTTTGAAATCGGCTTTCGGGAGGCCGGAATGTGCGCGACTGACTACTTTCCGATGGAAAAGTCCTTGAACGATCCGGTAGAGGCGAAGCGGGGATTTAATCTATCTATCAAAAGCTTTAACGAGCAATCGAGAGGGGGACTTCGTCATCCTCGGTTGTAATTAACTCACGAATTGGTAGCTTTCCATCCGAGAAGCGCGCCGCCATCGGTTTTCCTCGCAATAATTGTGCCTCTGGTTAATTCGTCTCCGAGGGCGGAGAATCATCTTCCCGAGACAAGATTGACGTTTGCGCTCACTTGGAAACTTCAATTAATACGATTTTGCGCGAGTACTACTCGTGCAGTATCAAATAGATATCAGTATTGCTGATATCAGTATTGATATCGTACGCGAAATAACTTGAAATGATTGCTAGGTATGTACGTGCATACAAAAATTTACGGCACGTAACGCTCGATAGGAGATTGCGCGATTGCAGTTGCAGAAGTAAGTGTGTGGAATGCTTCGAGATTAATAAATAAATTGTATTTCTGATAAACTGAAATAGCAATAACTACGTGATATACATCGGCGCCGGAGTATGTCAGCGTTCTTTCGCGTTGCAATGGCTTTTTGTACTCGTTCATGTTTTCTTCGCTTCTTCTTAAGCCCTGTATCAGACTACCGACTCTGCTCTGTTCGACTGCCAACTCTGACTGCCGACCAATAACATATGGACCAATCACAATAAGACTCAATGATTCAATGTGATCGAATCGATTTGCAGAATCGGTAGTCTGATACGGGCTTAAGACACATACGTATGTACATGTATAACAAATATATAGAGAGTACTTTTAACATGCATTTAAGGTTTTAACTGACCGCAAATAGAAGACGGTCCAGTGGGAAACGAATTTGCTTCGCCGCTGCCTGTATTTCTCGTTGAATTTCGAGAGAAGGCACGTGGGAACTTGTACACTCTATAGAAAGGATATGTCGAGCCTCGAGCGAAAAAATCCCTCTATCAGCAAAGATCTTCCTTTTCAAAAAGAATTGATATGTTCATAGAAAATGGAATTACGTCATATATATATATCGCTTTTCTTCTATATTTTTTAGTATTTTTAGTACATTTATGGTATAAATGAACGAAAAAGGAGGGAGAATAGATTTTTTAAAAATATAGACGTAGAGGAAGCCCGAGCAGCACGGACGTGTTAAAGTTGAGAAGAAAAAATGACACAATTAAAATTGAGATCAGAAACCATTTTTATTCTCATAAATCTTTTAAAGGACTTAACTTTGAAATAAAATAGAAAAAAATTAAAAAACTTGAACATTAATATTTAGTTAAAACATAAAAAAAGAAAAACCATCCGCTTTGCCCGACTCCCCTGGGCAAAGTGAATGGATCGCTCGAACAATGTAAATGAAATTTAAAAAATTAAAACGTCTTGGCAATCGTCACAAAAGTACCAAATTCTCTATATGTAGTGGAGCCTTCATAGTCCATTTAGTGCAATGACTACACTGGATCAATCGTAAACAAATCATTATACTACATTGTGGCAAAAAATAAACAAAAGTGAGATGCAAACACGTGCCTTTCGTTCATTCATCAAAGGTTATCTGTCCCTCTATTTTCCAGTATTTTTATTGTAATTTTTTTTAAATTTTTTAATACCGTATTTTCTTATGTCGGTAAAAATGAGAGAAAATGCAATGCTAAAAAGTTGATAAAAAATTCTGAAAAATTTCGTAGAGTTCTATGAAAAGAAAGTAAACAATTTTCTTTTGCAGTTTTTCTGTAAAGTTGAATATTTGAGTAAAAAATTATTGAAGACTAATTTTCGGCAATTTTTAGCAATTAATATTTTGTTAAGTATTGCGAAAGACTTATCACTAATTTCCAAACACTCCCCCCCCCCCCCCCCCCACACACACACACACACACACACACACATAAAATCTTGAATATCTTGTGTTGTATGAAATCTCCATCTCCAACGATGATTTCATCATCTGTTTTCTTTGCGATATCGTATACAAGACTTACAAAAAATAGTTTTACATAAAATTAATATCCTCTTGATTATTATGCATATTCTCGACACGTGACGTAGACAATGCAGCCACGCGAGGAGATAGCATAGTGAATTGATTTATGGAGACTGCTGTGTTCGATTAACGCATTCAACCGGAGCGTCATTTTTAATGCCGTCATCGGTGCTATCGTTCAAGGGAGGTATATTATATTATGTTTAAGCACGAAAAGTGACGACGGTCGTTTAGATGGCAATCGATTTTCGATGTACTACCTTCTTTGAGTTCCGATATCCACGCCTACCCAGCTTTTAATGCTTCGGTCCTCCTCGACAAAGCCAAGCTTAATCCGACTATTAGATACTTAGGAAAACTGTCGGCTTCCCTCGGACGGAAGTCAACCAGACGACCGATTTAGCTCTTTGCCATTCCTTCTTCCGCGAACTTTTTCTTCTCTCTTTTTCTTTTGTCGGAGTTTCGTAATTGGCACATGTTTTGGATCAAACGCTTCCTAAGGTAGTTTTTAAAAACAAAAGCGCTTTTCATAAAACGAATAGAACTCTTTTCTAATCTCTGCCAGATGCTTCCTGCTCGTAAGAGGATCTATCATCTCAAATCCGATGTCGACCATTAATTGAAAAGCTTGATGCGGTAACCGTATGTAGTTTTGTAGTTTTGTATTGTTAATTTTTTAGGAGATGTATCGTAAGAATACAAGAAAATATGAGAAGGAAATTGAAATTTTATGACATTATTTTATTATATATACGTATGTATTATTATATGTATTATTATATATGGATTTTCTTTGTATATATACGTTTATGTACATGAAAAAAAAATGCGATTTTGCTGCGGATACAGAAAATAATTATGTTGGAAACAAAAAATACTGTATAAAATTTTGATATTCTAACAGTTATAGTTTCAGTTTTCAATAAATTTATTTTTAGATTTTTAGATCTATAAAAAATATCTAAAAAAGTAGTGACAGTTCCAATAATACTCTTTTTATAGTTCTACAGTTTCTTATAAAAATAAAAAAAGACTTCTGCATTTTTTAAATAAAATACCAAAATAAGCACGCCATATCTTTAATTTTGATTTTTTTTTACTTTAAAATCCGTGGAACTTTTTTTATTTTTATAAGAAACTCTGGAACTATAAAGAGAAAGAAAGAGAGAGAAAGGGGGGGGGGAGAGGGGCGGAGAAAGAGAGAGAATTCTATTGGAACTATTATTATTTTTTTATTAGTAGAATGTCGTGCCAACATTCACAGATCCATCTATATCCAGCACAATTTTAGAGTTAGTATTTTCAATAAAATCGTTCTTTCTATGATATACATACGTCTTATATATTTTCTTCATAATTAAAATTGTAATTTCATCAATGAAGTTATCTGATTTCGATATTTACATTTAATTACAGTCATGCTTGTAATTTGAAATTTAATGCGATCTCTTATTTTTTGAAATTTAATGCGATCTCTTATTTTTTCTATTATCACTTATATTTCTCGTACCAAAAAAGTTGACAAAGTCAGAAAAGATTGATAGGCGACGCTATTTAAACGTGCAAAGAAGCACATCGATAACCGAGCGTCTAAACTCGAGACTAACGGATAAAAATATCCATATTGAAAAATATGGATACGCCTTGCATTCGCGTATAAAAATTGTGAGCGCATCCACAGAATGTATCCCACGAATTTTTGCCATGCAATTTTTGTTATGCAATCGCTGTTCAGTTCTATCCCCTTCCTATAAACCTAGCGAGGCGAGCTCAATGGAATTCCAACGATTTCACTGGACGTCGTTGTACGATGTAACGACGCTAGTATGGCTTGCTCGTTCGTCAGGCAAATGTTAGAAAAATGTCATATCAAGAAAAAAAAAAGAGAAAGCGATAGAGCGAGAAGCTTATAATTTTTCAAGCGTCGTGCGCAATCGCGATCATCGATTTCCGATGACATTAACCTAGCGACGTGATTTTTTAATTAAATCAATCGCGTCATCGCGTTTGAAATACGTGTTGTGCGCTTGAAGAAAAAAAAAAAATGAAAAAAGAAGAAGGAAGAAAGAGGCAGATCTCGTGCGCTGATAGCGCACCAAAAATAAAACAGATATTCGTAAGTAAAAATAAAATTCGCTCGCGGCTGTCCGATCTGCAGCGTTGTGTCACTTCCAGAAGAAAGAGAGAAGCAAATATGATTTAAAAAAAGTTGTATTGTGCCTGTGTAGAGGAAAGCGTGACACGATTTTTTAGAAAAATTATAATGGAACGGAGCGAAGTGATCTGTAAAGTATTGAATAACATGCACTATGTAAGCGTAGATTAACATGAATTTCTAATACTTACGTTTTTGCGGATTGAAAACTTGAACAAAAATAGAATAATATATATATATGTATTACTCTCTATTTTTGTGTATTCTATATTATGATATGCATTTAGCGATATTTTATGCTTGAGTATAAAGTTTATTAAAAAATAATAAATTCCTAAAGGTTTAGTGTCAAGCGATAATATTTTATTACTTTTATTTAATGAAAAGAACCAACGAAGAAAAAATGATAAGCGGTAAATGAGTTATGTTCGAAGGCCGATGTTGTTGAAACTTGTTAAGACATCGTGTTAAATCATACTTAATGACCTAACCAGTAATAATAATTATATGTCTAGGTCGTGCGTAACTCGAGTTGTCGAGTTTGCCAGATGGTTTAGTTTGAGATAATGCGCAATAACTGCTCGTGATTCACGTAATGAAATGGATTAATGTAAGTTGCAGTACAGTTGCTTGTCAGCTTAATAAAGCTTGGAAAAATATAACTTACAAATAGCACAATTCAATTTATGTTATCAAGAGTATCTATATATTTTCTTTATTCGAAACTTATACAGGTATAGTAATGTTTCAGAAAGATGTTATTTTTGTATATTTTGAAATTATATAAACTGTGTAAAGGAATTCGATCTTTAGAGAAATGTTCACTAT
>NW_017259213.1:4460357-4484051 GCF_001594045.1 Atta colombica | reverse complement strand
ATATATATATATATATCTTTTATTGAATCATTTCTGATTGAAAGTTCTAAAATATGAACAGTCTTTGTATTTTTACATTGGCCGATCTTATGATCGAAAGTATATAAAATTAAACGCATAAAATATTGTAATAATAGGATAATGTTGTTACTTAAGTTAACTAAAGCGAAATCGTGTTTCGCTAAAACTTAAGATCGGAAATTTATAACAACTTCATAACTATGAGAACAAATATTGAAGCTCCAATAATTTTACCGCATTAGCGAAAAGTTGTTTGAACGTTGCATGTGCCACTGCAGCGAAACAGCTCTTCATTTTATAAAATAAAATTCATTTTCGTGTTTAAGTCGTCCAGTTATATTTATTCGGGCGCGTAGCAACGACACGCCGTATATTTTTAACGCGCTGGACACGCTTTCGATGGGCGCGTTAAAGTTCGCTTATATGCGTTATATGCGTATTCTATTTTTAATTGCAACGTCGCGGACCGATTATGACATACCTCGTGATTTATACGCACGTTCGCGCCACGCATGTACGCCTATATTCCGAAGGCTGTATTCCTGACTTCAAATCAGATTGCGTAACTTTTCGCCGCAAGCACGAAGCAATTCAAATTCTTTTTCCAATTACCAAAGCTTTAGATCCTACGGCCGATTAAGCGCCTCGATGTTCTTATCGCGTGACTCCGCGGTGTTCTTTGTATGAGACGAGGATAAACGAGACAAGACGATCGAACGGCCAACAATCTTGATGGAATAAGAATGGAAGTTTGTACACGCTCGAACTTTTTTTTATATGGAACTTTCAATATTCTCCTAGATACTGAATTGCGATAAAATAACCCGGTTGCCTATAAAACAAGTTTACGCAAATTTTGGTCGGAGCTATTATTATTCCCTTATCGGTTTTTAACTAACTTCGCGATATGTGATAATTTATCCCATATAAATATATCGCCAATCCAATAACGCACTACGAGAAGCTAATATTTAAATCTATAATTTTGTCGTTAGAAATTATTAACTTTAAACGTGGAATTATGAGTTAAACAATTAAATTATTAAGCGAATTATATCTGAGTGAGTATTATCCGAGAATTTCGGTCATGTGATCAAGTATTGGTCGTTCATAAAAAATGTCTGTACCTATTCATCAATATAATTAATGTTCCAATACTCGTTTGAAACTTATAGAAGGCCTGTCGCATAGAAATATACATATCGTATATGTACGATATTCTTTGCGAACTACACTTATTGCGCGCAAGAAAAATCAAAACCGGCCTGTGTCCATAATTTTTCCATCGGAATAACCGTCGCGAAATATGAAGTTCGTTTGCACGTGCAGATCGCATGTGTCACTGTGTACACGTAATATATTTCCGGAAAATATTGACAAAAGCATCTAAATAGAAGACAAGAGATGCGTTTGAAAAAGAAAAGGATTTTTTTATAGAAATTTTAAAATAAAAGAATTTAAAAAAGTAGATTTATCGATTTAAAGAATATATATCTGTGGAAGTTTTATTTTTTCTAGCTATCAGTCATTATATTAGGTGTAGTAAAAAGAAATCCATTATTTTTGCATGAAATTGAATGGAAAAATAATGGATTTCGTTTTACTACATCTAATATAACTTTAAAATGAATTATATTATTTAGTTTATTATCTTGATTTTATATTGGATTGTACAGATTTATCGAAAAATCGTTTATTCATTCATATACCATCCTTTAAATGTCATAATTGATAAGATCTTCATTTTTTCGCGGATTACTAAAAAATTAATTTCTTTAAATTTACAAATTAGTGTTATTTATAAATTAATACTTTCGTAATAATTGCAATTATATGTATAATAATTATAAAATAATATATTTATGGACGATGCAATTCATTTCATTTCTTCAACCTTCAAAATCTATACATGGATCTGAACGTATATATAGAACAAGGGATCGAATTCGGGACTTGTCAGCTACAAACCGAGCGCTCTCACACGAAGCCACGATGTGTATAATAACAACTCCTATTAAATTCTTAATAATGACAATAATTTATAAATTATTATTTTATTGCAAAATATGACATTGTTATATGGGATTTATAGCAGTGATGAGTACTGCATAATTACGTATTCATGTATTCATGTATCTATCATTAAAATAAATTATTAATGAAAGAAATGCTATTAGATTAAAAACCGCATACAATATTTAAAAGATATAAAATACAAGAATCATATATTATTTCTACATGAATTTATACAATCCAAGAATATTAATAATAGTAATCAATTATCCCTTCAAACATTCACAATAATTATGAGGAGGCTCAATGTTGAATGATAAAACTATAATTATCACGTTCACTCTGCACTCTCGTTGCACTTTTCCGAATTGCGATAGTTTGATTTCTTCGGACATTTCGATGGAAAGCTACGATGAGAATTTAGGCGGCCTACACACGGAGCATTGTAGAAATCTGCGTATTGAAAGTGTGAAAATTGAATTGTTGTGAGCGCAAGAGCGAATTGCGCCGCTCTGGCAGACTGCCACTTTATTTTCTCGCCCGAATGAGAACCGTGTTCATTCGTTTCGCGTCGCCGTATGCAAACGCGACGGAGCGTGGAACGTTCTTAAAAGGCGCGACGAGCCTCTTTCTATAGAAAGATCGTAAGGTCGACTCATGAATTTTTACTACGCGCGTTGGTACTATTAATTTAGGAAAATGTTCGCGCGCGTATTCTATTTGATTCGCGAGAATCACAGTTCATAATTTGGTTTAATTTCTTTGCGATTTAATTATAATTTGTATCCACCGCGTTATAGAATACATACAGATCTTAGAATCGCATATGTCACGATTTATGGGTGGTACTATATTATTATTAGTTGAGCACTTCGAATCCAAGTGTGTAAAAAGTGACTTCAATATATGCGTGCGATTAGTTTTCTATACGAAAATAACGCAGTATACTGCATACAAATGCGGATTTAAAAGTGTATAGTATCATTTTTACACGGAAAACTAAATAACAGACATTATATTGAAGTCACTTTTTATACATTTGGATTTGCAGTAGCGATTCTTTGCAATAGCCACGTTGAGTAAGAACAGGAATTTACAAGTATAAACGTTTTAAAAAAGACTAATCTTATTCCATTAAATTTCCATTAAATATTCTTGATGTTATAATTACTTTTTTTATATAAAAAATTAATCGATTTTATTCTCCCCCAGAAAGTTGTAGCATCGCTATTGTTATAACAAAAAAGTCCACCTAACGTAAATATCGATGCGGTATTGTTGATCAATGTCGAGCAATCGCTGAAGCAAGTGTCGCGCAATCTGATGTTTGTTTTACGCTTGTTTTTAACCGGTAAAGCTGTCCGCTCGGCGTATAGTTCCATTCATTCCGTAAACATCAAAATATCGTGCCAGTCGAACTTGACGTCTGACGCACACACTGCGTCAGATAGAATTCAGAGTCGCTAGCCGAAACTCCAACTTTGGCTTTCATTCCGTTTTTTTTTTTGCTTTCCGCATTGAGTGGCCTCGCTAGGTGGATCGTTGTTTATCAATCAGCTATATTCTGATTCACTTTCTGTGTTATTTCGTTCCATTGTCAAGCGATAGACAGCGTGCAGAATTTTGCAGAATTTTTGCAGATTTGAATTGATGATCGATCCTTATAATTATATACGGTATAAATTTTCTTTTACATAACTCATGACATGTATTATGCGAAAGAAAATTTCTGTACTTGTTTTCTCTGCATTCTAAGAAACTTGCTGAAGAAACAGAATATACAGAGAACTCCACACAAAAACGTTTTAAAACGTTATATAATCCAATATATAATCCAAACATCACTGGCTGATAAATAATTTTAAAATTATTTGAGAAATTTTATAATACTCACAAAAATGAAATTATAGATCGCCAAGTAGTCGCTTAGCAATAAAAATGTCACACGATTTATCGATAGATAGATAGAATCGGTTTAATCGCGATGTAAATACGCGATCATGTTTTTCTAAATTCAACATCCTTCAAATTCACCTCGTTAATTGTACATGTATGTGACGTGTAGTCATTTTCACGGCGCTTGTTTCCAAGGTAATTCGGTTTAGCTACGTGCAAATGAAAATAAAGGAATGACTTGTGCACGGCGTAGCAGCGAGACAGGTAGCAGTTGGCAAACGAAAAAACGAGGCGATGGGGAGCAAGCGGAAAAGCGCGCAAGAAACGATCGCACTGTTTCACGAATGTAGCCACCATTTTATGCACACTTTCTACGAAGTAAGTTCCAAAGGGTTACAGAAGTTTACGGAAATGCAAATTTCGATAATAATATCTAGGGATCTCGAAGCACTGAAATGAGATTGGCTGGAAAAAATGAAATTTTCGATATCGAAATAGTTACACAATAAATAGAATAAAATATATACTGGTACAACGTTATATTTTTTAACAGTAGCTACATAAAATTTATTTTAAATTTTTATTAAATATGAATATAATCAAATTTATATTTTTATAATAGACATACGAGATATTTAAATGGCAAACTATGTATACTTTATGATAAAAGTTTGGATTTTCTTTAATACCACTTTTCTATCAATTTTCAAGAGTATCTTAAAATTGTTATTGGGATATACACTTTTTATATTCACTTTATCTCCGTAGTTCGCTGCGACGTGAATTTAAGAGGCTAAAGCCGTTTGTGAATTATCGTTCATCGGAAAATAAAATCGTACTGCGTGACAGTTTTTCCATTATCGATAAGACATATAACTACATGTTCTACGAAACGTGATTATATTTCTACGCCGAGTGAGAATTGTAGAAGCATACATTACAGATAATCGAACGCGCGTCGCATTATATATTATCGAGTTAAAAGGTATTTCTTTTAAACAATATCAGCGTAACCTGGAAAGGAATCCGTAATCTTGAATGAACCGGAGATAGCGTTATTATTCAGATTAGTCGAATTTATGTGCCAATTTATAGTTGCGTGCAACGGGTGAGACGAGACGGAGCGGAGGAACGATGCCGCCGGATGCAGCGATCGTGGATTTTGTTTCTGCAGGCGATGCACATCGCGCATTCCTCGTGCGTTGCCGGGGCTCTGCGTGACGCATTCACCAAAATACGCACGCGAGTCTCAAGCCCGTCCATTCACTTCCTCACCGCACGCACACACGTGGCACATTCGTTCATTCATCGCCTCGATAATATGTTCGCGGTAACACATGTATCAGAACACATTCTCCCGCACGCGACGCACGCGTTGCGAAATCCGATCGCGATCGACGTCCATCGGTGCGCATTGATAACGCACGCATCGCGAGTGGCGAGTGTAAGTCCGCGGTAGGTTATCTCACGCGAACGGAAGCTGCGCGGCGATAAGTTGATTTATGAACGATCGAGCGCGGTTTGTTTTTTATCACCCAACTACCGTTCCCTCGTGGACATATGCTTATTTACTTATCGTTTTTATACAAATCTGACGTCTGTTTTAACGTGAGGACTTAGCCTGTGGGTCGGGTATAAGAATGAAGTGGAGTGACATTGAGATGATTTATCACTTACATTTCAAGCATTATTTTTCTCGAAGAGAAGATGTCACGAGCGACATGGAACTGTGTCAACGATTCAGATTCTGCAGTATTTGATTCACGTTAATTTACCAAGAGAACGTACCAATCGAACAGGTAGCTATCATTGATATAAATAGATCGCCAATAAGCCGATTCATTTTTATTTTTGTTTTTGTTTGAACGGTTTCTATTTCGGTCAATTTTTTTCGCGAGTACAGTTAAGCTACCTGAGTGCGTTTTCTACGATGGATATTATTTTATCAGTAATTGCGCTGATCGATATGCTGTGCAATATTGATGGTTCAGAGTTATTCTTTGTTTAAGAGTTAATTTACAGAGCAGAACTAGATCGTTCGAGGCGTGCGAGAAAATGGCGATTGAACAGGTTAACGCGATTAAAATAGAACGGGGACAGCCATCTCGAATAAAGTTTGTCGAAGCCCATTATTCAATGTGTGTCATCGTCATTATTAAAATGTGTGTGAGATTAAGAATTGTGCGCAGTTATATTTCTGGCATATAATGATGCTAGTAATATTTAAAATTAGAAAATTACAACACAGCTTTCGGATGATGAAAAATAATATTTGATAATGTGATCAAAATATTTTCTTGAATTAGCTATGCGTTGTTACTCGGAATATACTAAAGTAAAACGATAAATTTCGAATAAAATTAGACGAATGAAACAAATAAAAGGAGATAATAAAGTATTTTATTTACTGGAAACTCCGGAATTCTCACTAAAGGATTAAGCGCGTCTCGAAGATTTGTTATACCTGCGAGTTTCTGCTGCCTTAAACTAGCAGGGTCCACCCTAATATCTTCAACTGTTGTAGCTTTGGCATAGTATTTCTAGATAAAGACGAACGGTGCCGATTGTTTGTGCAGCCCGCATCCTTCGCGAAATTCAAAGAATTGGAATATTCATGACACTAACCGAATCGAATCATGCCTCTCTGAAGAACATTTTTGTTTAGACAGCACAAACTTTATTTTATGCACGCATCGATACATTGCACAAAAAAGTGTACCAGCAGCTGGCCAATGGCAAAATTAATCGCTTCAATTTACTTGCGTTAGGATCACTTGAATGTGATTCGAGCAAGTTGCTCGTCTCGAAAGCGATCTTTCGTCTCGCACGAAATCAATAGTGGCTGTGGACAATCTACGAATTCTCGAAAACGAAGAACCTCCCGAACCCCGGCGATTCTTGTCGGCTGTTTTGCTGACAGATGGTAAAATTTATCCATTGTTCCGCAACAAAATGAAATTGAGACGCTGTTCGCGGAAAGGAAAGTCGAATTAAAATGACTTCCGAATTAGGAATATGATGAATACATGCCGCGTATATACGCACATTCCATTGCTCTTCCGAAAAGAAAAATATTTTCGATACTATATATTCCACATTAATGTATAAACAGAATCATACATATAAATAACAAATTCTTTCGCTTAATCGAGAGATATTGTGAATGTTAAATATACTGTTCATTACTCACAATGTATATTATTTATTGTATTAAAATATATGCTCGTTTTACGTTTTATTAAATTTTGCGTAATACGTCTCGGGCCAATTCACATCTGTTGCAATGTTTTAATACGTTTAATTAAATATTAATGCGTATGCAATGAAATCTCCGAGATCTAACGTTTTCATTTAATATTATTCGTAACAACAAATTAATATTATTCGTAACAAAACGACATGAATACTTAAAGTGAGATTGACAAGAGGAATACATACATATCGCCAGTTTTTATTTTTTAATATCGACTGCTACGCGCTATTATAATGCCGCGTTTTTAATACTAATACAGGTAGGGCGCTTGTAAATACGGGGCGTCCCGATAATCGATTGTACGTTTATTGGTTGTGCTGATAATCCAGATTGCCCTTAATCCGTGTATTCGGATGTTCGGAAATACGCTCGCGAGAGGATCTCGATTGTAAGCAATATTTTACTGTAATCGTGGTTATCTTCTACCGTTTTCAAACGCGGAGATATCCGTGGTTCAAAAATACAGAAAGGTCACGGAACTCTGTTATCTCTCCGATTAATTGCGTCTGCAAAGAACAGAAAATTGAATTTTAGTTTAATCATCGATAAAGGTTGGCAAAAAAGGGCCACTCATCATCGTCGCGTATTGCATAGCGAATTAATTGGAGTATTGCAACGTTGGAAATATGAGATTAAATCTGTCATTCTAATTTCCTCTTCTTTCACATCACGCCGATGTACATGAAGTTATTTAAACGTCAACATTTAAATAAACGCTTCATAATAGAGGGGAAAAAAGATCGTAAATAAATTAAATAATTCAAATAGATGAATTTAAACGATCCTGCCATCGCTAACTGCCATTTTATTGTTTAAAGATAAATGTTGGAATACAAAGATTTATAAGGAATATAAATAGCATGTGTGTTTTTAGATTATATGATTACGCTATTGATATCGATGTGCGAAGTTCATTGCGTTGCCTGCAAGGTGATTTAAGAAGTAACGCTTCTTCAAATTTGTTTGTGCTAAGATTTGACGCGCGATCTTCAAATACCTATTCCGACGCACCGAGACTTTAATGATGCTAAAATTTATTGGTGCGAAGTATTTATTGTGCTTCCTCGCATATTTCATTCGTAGAAACAACTCGTTTATCTACTCGCTTGCCGTTTGAGCAAGCAACGTAGTTCGAGTGCAAGATTTTGCATCGCATTTGTCCGTGCACCTGCGAATGTGCATGTTATAAACGCATCCGTGCACGATGATATATCGTACGAATTAATCGTAAATCAAGACGGGAGTGATGACACCGTTTATTGCTGCAAGCTGTGTGAATGTGGCGACCGCGATGACTTTCCTCATGTCTTTACGCATCGCATAAACATTTAATTTTAATTTGTATTTGATATTCACGATTATTGTATTTGCGCAGTTGCACTAAACAATTATCTGTTCAAAGTACTGCATTTATGGACCGTGATTTTTAACTCGCTATTATTCATCGTTAATAAAGAGCTTGTCAAAAATTTACGGAAGTGAAAGGTATAAATCGGTAGCGGATTTTACACAATAAATTTATTTGCTGATTGAGTATATTTAAATTTTGGTATATTTCAAATAATTCAAATTTTTTTACATTTCACAATTTTGTAATTTGAAAGTTGAGAATCGGCAACGCAAAGTCGAAAATTCGTTGAAAATTGATGGTTACCTACGTATGCACACATTTGGTATTATATTTAACATGGGTAAATAAAAATTCTCTCTCTCTCTCTCTCTCTCTCTCTCTCTCTCTCTCTCTCTCTCTCTCTCTCTTGGTATTTTTCATGTGTCTACGACTGTCCATATTGAAAATTCAACGTTACGTGATTCGTGATGGGTATCCGACATTCGTAAACAATCGTCGGCGCCAAAATTCACCGATGACTCGACGCATCTCATTCCGCTCGTGCGTCTATACTAATCAACTACGCAAATATACGAGAGCCACGCTCCTCTCGCACACTGAAAGCCGACGTAATCCGCAGGCTGGTATTTTAATTGACAGACTGACGGATCTAAACGGATTGCCGCGCCGGGGCTACTCAAATCCCCATCTTCCTATCGAGTCTTGAGCACTTTCTTCCCGAATAAGCATGAATCAGCGCGCCGGCACGCGGCGGTGATGTCAATCTTTGCTCAGCTGACTGACGAGATTGGCCTCACCTTCCTCGCTGGCGCATATGGGACGATCTTTCCTCGGCCTCGCATTCTTTCGCGTGTAAACGCTCGACTTTGCGTTCGCCAAGACATCGAACGAGAAGGCGCGGCGACGGTAAACGATGCATCTTCTTCCCGCGCACACCCGCACCATTATGCCGATGTTATCATCGTCGCTGCTCCGAATCTGTCCGTTGCGAAATACTCCAAGATTTATGGCTATCAACTACTGGCGTTAGCTGTCGACTACTTTATTCGTAATATTTCGTTGATATTTTGTTACAATATCACCGCGCTTGTAATGTTTTAAAGCATGTAATATACATTCTTCAGTCACAGCATTTTTCAACCTCTGTTTTGGAAGATATTTATTTGTAAAGCACCCGAGGAATATAGTATTATCTTACTTATAGAAGCTTAAATCTTATATGAATCAATCAAATTGAGAAAGAAAAATCCTATTTTCGGTCAAAGCAGAGAAAAGTACTAAAATAGTAATGTTATATTAAATTGCCAAGCAATTTACGAATTTCTTATGTTAATAAAATTTTATAAGAATATTAATAATTCGATAATAATAAGACTTAAAGTAATCTTATAAAGTAATTTTATATATAGTATATCTTATACGAATAAAGTAATCTTATACGAATATAATGTGATATATTTGGTAATAAAAGCCTTGTACTGTTGTGCCAACACAAATATTTGGCTTGTTACATATATCTCAACGTGAAATCTATGATAGATCGGTATATAAGAATCGGTATATTTCATTGTTAAAAGATATAACGTCCTTTGCACGTAGTTGCTAGTTTTAAAGTTGAACCAAACTTTCATTTATTTCATTTTTTAGTTTATTATTATTCCCGCAAGCTGAGTTACGTGATATTTCCTTCCGTGCCGGTAGCATGCATTTCCGCCGAACGGCGACGCCAGTCGAGCAAGAATTCGCGTTACAATGTCATGCGATTGTGTCTTCGTTTATCGAATAAATTCGCCAGCAGCCGGTTATTTTTCTCGACGAAACGAGCAGTGTATTTGTATAGCTTCGTGCATCCAATGTTTATCGCTTTGCCATCCTGTGACCAGCGAATTCCACGGCGACTGTGAATCATCGTAATAAAAAATATCGATCATCATTTGAATGTCGATCTCCATTAAGCAAAGAAGAACTAAGAGAACTCTTATTTAAAAAGTCGTGACGCATCGACGATGAAATTACACGCGCAAGCAGCCATTTATGGAAATGCGATAATACCATGAAGTCTTCGTCTAAATCTTTTGATGCGATCTCGATCAGCAATTTGTTGATTAATTTAAATTTTCTAGTGTTATTATATGTGTTTATAGGATTGGCAAGTAACGCTTTGTTGATCATTATTTTGTTATAATAATGATTTGGTAGTGACATTGTGAATTTTTTATGATGGTAATGGTAACATTAAAAAAATCAATCGTTACTTGTAATAAGTTGAAAAATTCGTTACTGAAAAAAAAAAACTCCTAATTTGTAATGCGTTACTTTTTACTCGTTACTTGTAACTGCTTATTACTTTTTTCAGTAAGAAACGCGTAATGAAGATGAGTTACTTTCCAAAGTAACTCTTCTAACTTAAGCAACCTTAGCGTTAGTTAACGTTACGTAATAAAAATTGCAACATCGTCATAAAATCGTTTATTATAAAAAGTAACGGCAAAGTAATTGAAAAGTAACGTTTGTTAAACCTGGTTATTTATATTATCTGTATTACACACAGCAAATACCAATTGCAAAGTGTAAATAGTTTGAATTTAAGGATTTTTAATCTTCCTCCTTTTCATTTTTTTTACCGTTTATATTTTAAAGTCGACCGAGTGGTTTCGTTTACTGTTATATCTCGCATTTTTCTCTCCGACGCGAGGCAACAAAGTATCGAAGTAATAAAGTTACAGCCACGCAGAGATTTAATATCCCACGTTCGTCGCAGTGGTGTTTCCAGTTGCGAGCAATTGGCAGCCGGTATTACACACAACGGTACGATGGCCGTTATCGCAGAATCGCTTGCGTAACGACATTAAATCATTGCACGGCGATCGAACGCACTCACGGCACTGGCAGACGGAAAAAACGTGGACGGGGCGCGAGGAATAAAGCACCTCGGCCGCGGAGAATGATTCGGGGGGGGGGGGGGGGGGGGGGGGAGTGGAAGAGGAGGAACGTTGCATTAATTCTAGCTTGGCTCCACCACGTAGACTACGATAAATCTCGATCTCGTTCTGCTCCGAGACGGAAATGCAACCCACGTTGTATCTACGTCGCTCGATTCGAACTCGCTCCGATTGCACTCGCGGCGATTTAACACGCGATATATTGTCCCTACGTGTTATTCTGTTACGCGAATATCCATAAGGCATACAGCGATGATAAATACGGCACACGTATATGTGAATCCGCGGTGTCAGTTGAACCACGAGATAGAAAGCATTTTTATATCGTTCGTGAAATTAGCTGTTTTCGAGAGATAATTTTTAATATTCCTTTTTTATTACTTTATCTCGATATTCCAATGTTAGAGCGATGATAAATATAAACAACTTTTTTTGTTTGCTTCACGAATCCTCGAATACAAATTGTGTTTTATAAAACGCAAATTCAATCCGCGATAAATTGATAGCTTTTATAATTTGACTAGCTTTGACAGCCGCAGTCAAAATAATTAGTTTAAACAACTAACTGCTACACGCATTCGCATATATGTATATATACGTGGTGTCTTTTTAAATGCAAATTTATGAAGTAAATGAAAGCTCTGCAAACGTAACGCGACTCTGTATGATTAGGATATGCTCGGCATGAACTGTTTCGCGTTATACATTTTTCGTAAAAGCCTATTATATATGTATATGTGTGTGTGTGTGTGTGTGTGTGTGTGTGTGTGTGTGTGTGTGTGTGTGTGTGTGTGTAAATGACATCGTGTCTGCGTAATTCCGCATAGGACACTCCAGTCGCGCGCGCCACTTTTTAATTACTCTAACTTTAAAATGCCACCATTACGCGCTCCGAAAAACAACGGTTATTTTAACAAGAATTTAATTATGCTTGTCGCACCTACTTTTCTCCGGTGAAATGACTGTCCTCGAACGAATACAAATTTTACAGATTTACGCAAGGGAAAAAATTAATTTAGCATTTATTACGAGGTATCTTCCTTTTTTTTACTCTGAAAAAAATTCTTACGTAAAGTCTTTAAGTATAGGTAATTTGCTGAAAATTGAAAATATTTCAATCCTTTTACGAGCAGCACTTGAACACCGTTACCAATAGCACCGATAATAAATTCATTATAAAATTAATTAAATTTATTATATATTACTACAAAATTGTGACAGATAAGTAGTGATATCGGAACGTTCATTTCTTAGCGAAAATTATTAAGATTAATAGTTCACTATCGATGCCGCGAATCAAAATAATTCACGTTTTTGTCCAATCGACAGTTGCGATCGAGCATTCGTTTAATTAAATCGTAGCGGTGGTCGCGCGCTTGGCTCTACGGAAACTTAGGCGAAACTGGGGCGAAAAGTGCAAGGACAGATCGGAATACGATTAATAATTTATTCCAGGCACGTCGTTCGGCGAGTCGGCGACGCGGGGCGATCGAGAACAGGTGGGCGAGAGAAAAGAATCGAGATGGAACGACGGCGACTGGAAGGACGACGAGAGGGCCACAAGGAGCACGCAGATCGCTAGGACAGGTAAGGGAGAGAACCTGTTGAATTAATATCAACCCTCCGGCATTCTATTCTCTCTTTCCGTGTCTACGTCTAATTTGCACCACGCATATCCGATATAATAGTGATTAATTTTGACAAGTACGATGCGCAATGAAACAATGATTGCTGGATCGAAAACAGCCGTCGATGCGTATTATCCTCGCAGACTCGTAATGTTATTCATGGGTATTTCCTCTATAATTACCGTGTCTGCCGATCACGCTGCTCGCGCACGTACGACGTTTCCGCCGATCAACGTGTCTGTCGTCCATAATTGAAATTGATCGCGAGAATTAACGTCGCGCTTTAAGCGATGATTTTCCCCAAGTAAAACTCTCATTGATGCGCGACAGATGTAGTACATGAGAAATAATCCGAAAGATTTTGAAAGAGATGTCATTTGAAATTAACTGATGTTTGAAATATTTGTCAATTAAATCGAGACATTACGAACTTTCGTAACATGAAACGGTAATGTAAATTTGTAAAGGAGGAAAAACTGTTTAAATAAACAAGTGAGCGTTTATTTGCTGAGTGAGCAAATATTTTCTTGAAAATAATATTGTAGAGATATAATCTCGCATCGGAAACAATATTTGTTGTTTGACTTAGCGAGCAACGAGCGTACGACGTAGAGAGAGCATGAATGCGTAGTCGCGTAGTCGAAGAAGTTTCCGGCAAAGGTGTAGTCGTTCGTTCGACGACGGCAGAACATTCTACTTCATTAATTTAATCAGCTATTTTAGGGAAATCGTGAGCCGTCTTTGAAATTTTCGACTATCGGCGAACTTTATACGTGATGCCGCAAACTACATGGCTTCCCTCCCGATATAAACGCGCACAATGAAAACTTGTTTCGAAGTCGATAATGTCCGTGGTATACGATGTAAGAATAGCTCCCATCAAGTATCTTACGAGTATCTCACCATAGAACGCATTGGTTGCACTGTCAGTGCAACAGATTTATGCGAACTCGGGTATATAGTTACATCCGACTCGAGTATATAGTTATCGGACTTCCGTCCTATATATAAGTAGAATAACTAAAACTCTGAACATCATAATAACTTACGAAGTAACTTCTCATGAATGAGACTCTGCTACAATATATATCGGAAAGATAATTTACAAAATGTTTGTAATTATATTAATAATACGTGCAATTATATCGAAATATAACATAGTCTCGCTAATGATCAATTTTTTTTTGTACGTATATTAATAAATTTAGTTTGTGTTACATTATATTGAAATTATTAGCAGTTCGAATAACGAATATTGATACTATTATTAATATTTATTGCGTTCATTAGTAAACTAATTGAAGCATGTGCTTACATTTTGATACTGTTATCAGTATCAAAATGTGATAAATATCAATTAAATTTCCATTGTTCAATACTAAATGTATTTTGTTTCTCTTGCGAAATATGAAACAGAGCATTTAAAATTTTACGAAAATATAATAACTTCACTAAGTGCTTAATATATAAATGAATGGATAAGCAATCGTAAAATATTCAATCATAATTTCTCTAGTTGAGATGACCGAGATATCGCGCGAGAGTCGAGCTCTTTCAAGTTTTGCGCGTAACTTTAAAATGTATTAAATCAACGCTCAAGAACTTTGAGAAAATTGTTTAATTCATGTAGTTTAATTTATACGATTGTTATTTGATAACTTTGCTATTTTGTCCGTTATGAACAAATAATTACAATAACTTTAAATCGTATGTATAAATTGTAAATGTCTCCTCAATGCACAAACAACACTTTTTGTACAATCTTCGTTGTAGTATTTGTTTTCTTCAAACATTTTCGTCGTTTCGACATGCCAATTTTTTGGCTGTCACGTTAATCCGCATCGCAGTGCCAAATTTGAATTTACTAGCCGCTACAGCGGCTGTATAAACTGTATAGAGCATGAGGCTATTGCGTTGCGAGATACGAGAGCCACTACGGTATGGAGAAAATGCTTCGACAAAATATATTTCACTTCCCAAAAGAATATTACTTGCGAATTTATTGCGCTCGGCCGACAACTTTTATGGTGCCGTTGGCCTGGAAACGTTTAAGCGAGACGTTTCGTGGGTGTCCTGCGTTTGCCGCGGAAAATACGATTATCCAATTACGTTATTCGCTCAACCAAATTCTCTCTTTCTCTCTCTCTCTCTCTCTCTCTCTCTCTCTCTCTCTCTCTCTTTCTATAATTCTTTTCTTCCTCTTCTTTCTCTATTACTCTATCAGCTAGATTGAGATTTTTCGATGTGCTTTGCATATATTTCTCTTTATTTGTTTTTTTTTTACTTTTTCCTTACTCGACATCACATCTTCGTCCTCGGGAGATAAGCGTTATCATTTTGAGTGCTTGAAATGCTGATATGTACCTCAGCGCGATGGAATGCGGCCTTATCATCCAACTAACAAATATTCTGTGCGCGGCTAATGCATATAGTTCCAACGCACACACATACATACACATACACACGCATACATTCGGAAGAGAAATAGAGAGATAAAGAGAAGAATAGCAAGAGAGATTACTCGCTAAAACCCCACCGTGCAAATATTTACCGAAATACACATTATTCTTTCCCTCCGCCTCGTCCAGCATTTGACATAGTCTCGGCAAATGGATTTCCCGACTGCGTTATGAAAACAGAGAGTATGGGAAGCGGAATGAAGAGAGGAATCGAGAAAGAGAGAACCATAATGTCAATCCCATAGTATCTCTTTATTAAACCTGGGAACATGTAACATTCGGTTATTGTAGAACACAAACGTTGTGCAAGTTGTAGCAAATTGTTGACGTTTTTGTAAACAGGTGCGACGTTATTGTTACAGTGCAAATCGTGTTTGTTATTCCTTGTAGAATTTTAGATAAAAATATCATGAGAATAACGTTCTGTATTTCTTAAAAATATTTAAATGTTGAAATAACCATATTGATTATTTTAAATTTAAATTGATTCAATTAAAATTGTGATCTAAAATTAGATTGATGATGATTAATCCTTATTTCAACCTTTTTTTTATCTTGCCGTCAAAGAGGTTCTTATCTTATTTTTATGGAGATAACTTTGCAACTCTAAATGAGAATATTAAAAGTTGATTTTAATATTAATGATATATTATAAAGGTCGTATCACCTCATTTTGTGAACGGTGATGTTGTTAATACTTTATTACGATGTAATTTCTTTATCATCGCTTACTGAGTCGCGCAAACTGTGTTTTCAATGAGCGAAGTCTGTGAAACTTTTCGGAGGCATTCTGATATACTGGCTGTTCCGTTGCTGCTTCTTCATTTCACGGACATCCAGCTGCGAATTCCATTAGTGCATTACGAAAATATGCGTTCGGGAAAATAGTTTGGTCGAAGTCATGCCGGTCCCGGACTTTGTGCTTTCATTAAGACATACCCGCGATAAGATGTGATTTATCTTAGATTGTGATTCATTGGTATGCGAATAATCGATCGCGAATAAATTGAATCAAATCCAATGATTTCCAAAGTATACGCGAAATGACGTAACCTGTTTTATAATTAAGAAAAAAGATACCGATGTTAAATGAAAAATTGGAACAAGAAATATCTAAATAATATTTTTTTTAATGAAATATTTAAAGGTCAGTTCTCTTAATGACTTTAAATTTGATATTCTTCGTAGCGAAATATCGATCAGTCGTAATAATAAACTAATATAATTTCCACAAGACTTTTTTAGGTCAGAGAAGTGAGCATACTTTCTCTTTTCATTTCGAAACTATTTATGAAGAGTATATCTGTATCCTTATTCGTTATGCAGCGATATTTCAATTAAAGGTGCAGATATCGACTTGATGTTGCAAGCGGCATGATGGTCGAAAAATTATTCGACCAGCTTTTACACCGGGTAACATTGATAAAAATGATAATTGACATTAATTAATATCGAGGTCGCAGTCTTCTCATGGAACGGTATCTTCATCGATATAAATTTCAATTATAACGCCGGGACATCGTTGCGTCATACCTCGTATGCGCTTTTCGTCTCGAAGGGATCGGCCGCCAATTAAATTTGTCTCCTTGCGTCTCGATCGGTCATTAATCTCTCGCGCATCGACATCTCGGGCGTGACATTAATCATTATTACTCACCTCACGCCGGAAACCGTCGTAACACGCGAAAGTTGACGCGTGGTGATTTGTCTTAATTAACGATTATTTCACGGATTTGATTGCATTACCACACCGAGCGTGATACTCGTCATTAAGACTGCTACCGGAACGACACTATAACCTGTGCTCAAATTTGTTCGTGGAAATCGCGCAATTAGCTGCGTGGAGCATATCGCATTTATGATCGTCGCATTTGTTTCCTCTCACGGATAACGTCCTCGAGAAACTCGTAATTTGATTTAACGCTCTTTTTTTTAAACGAGTTGTTATTATTTATGGAGAGAATTTGAGTTTGTAACAACTCTTCGTAGCGATTCGCAACATCTTCTGACGCATTTAACTGCGCCTCGACTGCAAACGGGCGAATTGCTTCTGAAACGATTCGCGTTTTGCGGTGATATGCGACCACTTTTGTCACATACGTTACACGGATAATCATTGTGGAATCACATAATAAGTTCTTGAGAATTATATTTATGATTTTCTCGGAAATAATTATAATTGTTGCGCTCATAATCCGCTTTGCTGGCTAGTCATAGCTATTATAAACAGAGCTATTTTAAAGAAGAGGATTTTATATGTTTATACAATCCATTATAGTGGAGTACAATATATTTAAAAACTGTATGCCGAGAGTATACATATACATGTATCTTTTATTCTTAAAATGACATAATTTAAAAAATTAAGTTTAAAAATTGTATAGATGAAAAGAGTTTTTTTTTTTTTCAGGAAAAGAGAAAAACTCTTTTCAGTTATATAGTTTTTAAATAAATTTTGATGTACTAAAAAAGATTACGTAGAAACACAGCCGGTACATAATGATATAACATCATTGGATCAACCGTGGAAATAATATTTTGCTTCGGATTATAAAATGGAGGAAGTATATACACGAGGTAAACTTTTCTGACCGGCTTACGCCACGCCATCCATATATTCCATATATATATGTATCTATATATAAGATATCAATATATATCTTCAGAAACTGACGAAAGGATAATTTTCAGCGATGAAAGCATCGTATGTGAAAGTATCGCAAGTTTATTGGAACTCCAATTAAACTAAAATATTAGTAGGAGAGAGACTTGTAATATAAATTTCCAATTGTTTGAACGAAACAGTATAAACTATTAAGCACCAAATAAATAACATTTCTATTAATTACATTAACTTATTTTTTTGTGTCTTTATACTTTTTATCTCTCTTTTTAGGCTGAAAAACTCTCAATTTTTTAAATTGTATTGTATTTTAATTTTTTTTATTTACTTTGTTAAATTTAAACTTTTTATCTTTTATAAACGAAAATAATAATTAAAATAGAAAGTCGTTTTTATTCATAAATCGAATCTGTTCGTAAAAGTAAAAATGAAAAAAAAAAGAATACTTGCAAAGAATGTAATTTTATATCTTTTACAGAGAACTGTCTTTCCTGTCCGTTGAGTACCGCAGGTATTGTGACGTACAGCATGTTGTCGTGTGCGAGGTCGCGTATTACACGGGACGCGCACGTGAAAAGTTGTGTTGCGCCTGTGTTATATTAACCATATAGGACGTAAAACGCGGCTAGATCAGCTAGCCGTGCGATAAATGTCATAATATCTCTGTGGCCATTGTGTGTTAACATTACGCTGGACAGGACGACAGCGCGACGAGGCCACCAAGACCAAATATTATGAGACGAAATGTTATTCGCATCACGTACATTATAAATATCTAATATATATATATCTTTCTCTCAAGTTTTTCTCTTATTAAATGTGGAAGGAATATAAGATATTTGTAGATTCTTGAGATACTTACGCGACGTTCGTAATCATATACATATGATTAATGATAAAATATACGAATTTAAAATAGATGATATAACATAAAATTATGTAAGCAGACGTTAAAAAAAAAACATTAGGTTTTTCACAGATTTCTTATGTAAGTTTATCATGCGTATTCAAGTTTAAAGTTCGTACTTGTCAATTATTACATTACATTATTAGATTACATACAAACTCTCAAAGATAAAGACGCAAGACATTATTCCCGTGATTATGAGAGGGATTCGGCTATTCTAATTTCGCAGTCGCAATTAGAAATCCGTCGTGGAAACTTCGAGCCGACCGGATTCAAGGAAGCGGCATCTTACCGCAAAAATAAACCGCCATTAATTACAAGCTAATGAGAAGTCGTGGATGGTGGGATGATGGTGGGAAAAGTTCGGTCCGTTTCACGGAAGGTCGCCCACTTTCAACAATTTGCGATCTGAATTCGTCGACTTTTCCGACATCTCGCTTCCCACTCTACCCGACGAAATTACGTAGCAATAATCTCCAGGTTGCTCGCTAATTGCGCTATTCGCTAAGTTTTATTGGCGATAATCTCCCGTTATCGGTATCAGGAGTAAACTGGTAACTTAAACGAATCTGAAGTATTTATAACTGACAGATAACTTGCGTAATTTTAGCAATTTCTCTTTTTGATTTTTTAAAAATAACCATAGTTACATGATATTAAAAAAATATACTTTTTATTAAAATAATGCTAGAAATGGATACAAAAACTTATCTTCCATTGTTTTACAAGAAAATGAAGATGAATTGTAAAAGTGATATTTTAATAGGATTAGATAGAAACTTGGATAAACATGAGTTCAACAGGCTGATGAATGTTCTACACCCATGCTCGAATATAAAAAGAATTACACAGTAAATTGAAAAAAAAAAACTTCCTATCATTAATCATCGCTAAGATTCGATCGCAAGAGCAATGGAGCAAAATGAAACAGATTGCGCAACAAAGCGACAGACGTCCGGTTGGCTAATGGCAAAGCTGGTTAACCGATCTCGTTATCGCTGTCCCGTAAATCGCCTCGTTACGAGTGCATCTGTAATCGCGTGTTATCGTCGAACACACTCGTGTGCCAGCGAACGAGAATCTTTAAGCGTGAGACAAACGTCTATTAATAGGTGGATGCGCAGCTCGCATCCGAATATGAATTAAGGATACATCGATAACGGTCGACTCTCTCTCTCTCTCTCTCTCTCTCTTGAAAGAAAGAGGGAGAAAGACTAAAAGAATTACCAAAAGAGAAGTTTTATCCTGTTGGATCCGAAAGTATTCGATGGTAGAGCCAATAGATTTTTTTATTAGGACACTTGGTTGAAAATACGATATCTATTTCTATTTTATTTTCTGTGTCTTTCTGAAAAAACGAATTACAATTTACGCTTACCACGATTTGCAGCAATAGATACCGAAGGAGCCGCTTATTAAGAAATCAGCATTTACTTTTTGATGAAAGTAAATGCACGCTTGAAGTTGACTCTCCGCGGGATAAAAGCTCTTTTACGTCTATTTACAGTAGTTCATTCCCATCTGCGTATTTTGCATTTCTGTAGGAAATGGGAGAGTAACAAGATGGTTAATATTCATTCGGTAAACTCGATGGGACGCGCCTGTTATATTTTGATAAGCTTTTTATGTCAATTGCATTTTATATTCTGGGATAAATCAACGTGAGAATGCATTGACACTCGTGTGTTGCGACCTACACACAATTCGCGCTTCCCAATGAAATTTCAGACAATGACGTTTTTATCGAAATATGTCGTGAAGTATAATTCCCTATAATTCACTGTGTATATCATTTTTTTAAATATTGATTGACAAACGAGTATCAATATTAATATAAATGTTAACACAACGATATATCAATATACATCACGTTCATCTGTTTACCGCACTCCAATCGCAATTCCATCCAATTTCATTGTAGTTAAAAAGCGACGAAACGTATTCGATTTCCTAATTAATTCAAAGAGTTCACTCGACTCTCATTGTATAAAACTCACAAAAACTTTCCTTAACTTTCTTCGCTATCAAAACGAAAACGCAGCCATTTGCTCCATTTCGCAAATTTCGTTGCGCCGTAATTACGTATCCATTTTCAAACACAAGCAAGTCCTAGGACCGCGAAACGTTAGGCAAATATTTTATTAAAACACATTGCACTGCCGACAGATTTACATACATTATAATAAGCAAATAAAACGTGAGTGTAATGCCGTTTGTATATTTTCGACATAATTAGCGAATAGTAAAATCTCGCAATCCAAACTCTCGCAATCTGTTAAAGCCTTGCCGCCACTGCTAATTAAGAAATCACCTTTGACCTCAACTAGTTTCTTGGAAACATCTCGGGTGATCAAAGAGATCGCTGTATCTCCTCGAACTTGAATCATCATCAATATTGATTCATGATGATGTATCTTTTTAGCATCTTAAAATTTCGAAAGAAGTTTTAAATAAAATTGACAAATTTTTTTGTTGGCTTTTTTGCTATCTAAAAAAATGTTCATGTCTGATACATATAAACAGTAAATGTGTTATATGCAAGTATTTCTTATTGAGATAAGCATCTATAATATGACATTGATTTGATGTATTTATTGATTATCTATGAATTTGTTATACAACTTGTAAAGTAAGAAATTCTGTCGCACGACAAATTGCATCGTCTAATGCTCGACTGACTTCAGCAGGTGGGAGGTCAAAGATCAAAACAGCCCCGTTTTCGCTGACGGTGAAATGATTTACAACGGATCGTTATAGCTCGCTTCTAGCGACCGACGATTAAACTTTCCCGCTGCGATACCGACTCGTGACAAACGGTAAAGGATGAAAAGCTCGCGCTTCATCGCGTTTCGATGATGGCTGGCTCTTGCCGACCCGTTCAAGCAGTTAAACGTGAGGTCAACATGCGTCATCGTAACTCAACTTACGAGGATATTAGTCGATACGTTAGTTACGTAGCGGGCTTTTGTATACCTTGTTCTTTTCTGTGTAATGTGTTACACCCACGAGAAACGAGACGAACATCTCGAAGATGCTCGGTCGTACAACTTAAAATTCTTTTTTTCTTTTTCTTTCTGCCTCTCTTACTCTCATGTCTCGCCAGATTCAAGTATGGTCATCGACGGCTATATCGCACGTAGACCAAACGATGTTCGCGAATACCATTCGCATGCCTTTCAAGTGATGATGATCTCGTTCGCTTACCGATAATAATTTATCGGCATTGGCATATGCTCATGCTCATGGCTCTTTGCCCATCTGTCCGTTCGTAATAGACCGCTTTTTTGTCCCGTTCTGAGTTTTTGTTATGTGTGAAAGGGAGAACGGTCGCTCTTGAGAATTGCCCTATAATATATAAATGCGGGGAAACACTTGTCATTTTTCATTACCGCGCCATGTCACGCACCATAAGTCGCGCTATTACGGATGGTTAACCGTGGGGAATTATCATGGGATTGTTATGTCATTGATCATTGTCGCTCGGGGAACATTAAAGGGACGCGACTCGTTAGAACATGCCGCTCTTGAACCTGTTTATTAGTGGTTGATTAATTTATTAATGTGTGCGACGGTTGCACGGAAAGATTTTGCTGAAATATCTGAAAATCTAGATTATGTAAATATAGATAGAGCTGAAAATAATTTTGTTGGGCTATCAAAGTTATTACGTAGGACACTCAAGTATAATGAGGAATACTGTGAACAGTTTTGAAATTTTAGTAACTCACTTGAGCAACACCTACATAATTATTTTGATGGTCTAAAATTATTTTCGAATTTATATCTAGCTAAATTTTTAGATATCTCCACAAAATCATTTCCAATTTGTTATAGGAAGTTCTTAAGCAATTTTTTTCTCATTATTCTAATTTATTTTGAGTTAATTATTTAAATAAGATTTTATCTATATATTGCAAAATATAGTTTTCAAGTATAGTTTTCAAGTATTTTATCTATATATTGCAAAATATAATTTTCAAATCCTTTAATATTGTAAAAGCTAACTTTTAACAACCTTCAGCAGCAGTAAAAATCGGGAGTAAAAATAAGTTTTATGTAATAAATTGCTATTACAAGAAATACGAACATATAGTATACTCATTATAGAATAGCTTCCAATTTAACTATACATCTTTATCATAAATCTTTAACATAAATATTAAAGATAAAAACATATGGATAAATATAGGTGCTGCTGTATAAATGTGTCAAGAATCATTGCAAACGAATAGAGTATAACAGATATATTTCTACTAATTTAATGTCGATGTTAGTTTATTGTTCGATTTAATCTCAAAAAATCTCGGGACGCAAATAACTTTCTAGTTATTCTCGACAGTGACATACTCCGCGAATCAAGTTACCAACCTAGATTTAAATCTTTTATAAAAATAGTGAGAGGAATATTCCAATAACGATTAAAACTGATGGATTGCAGTGCGAAAAATTCATTCTATGCGACGGAAAAGAATATACGATAGTGAAGGTGCGTTCATCTATTGATATTCGTAACACACACACACACACACACACACACACACACACACACACACACACACACACACACACACACACACACACACACACACACACACAAACAA
>NW_017259213.1:4458577-4460337 GCF_001594045.1 Atta colombica | reverse complement strand
AAACACACACACACACACACACACACACACACACACACACACACACACACACACACACGCGTTTTTAAATCAACAATTTTTACGCTACTTTTGTCTGATATTATTGCGAGAATTTCTCGTTTCCGTGGATATAAGAAAGCAAGAATAGATTGAGGTCAATAATCTTGCACACGCTCGTAGTCAAAATTTTTACAGACCATTGAAATAGCCAAGTCTCGATTAAAAGTATTCCGCCGGTTTATAAAGTATATCAACTTCCATCCTGAAATAAAATTCTTGCGGATAGAAAATGGACTTTTTTTCTTTCTTACGACGTTTTGTTGAAGAGTAATCGACCCACCGGGTTCCAATTCTTTTCCTTTGCTTGCTCTCGGACTACCCAGAGCGCGACCGTGGAGCCGTGAAATAACCGTAATTAAAATAGATGTAATCACTCGACCACGGTAGCTATGTGGTAAAGTACACCAATGCAACGTGAGCATTATCCTAAGCACGAAGCTTTGTTCGTTGCGCGCACACGCTCACACAAACTACTTGTTAGCACAAGACCTGGGAAACAATTTTGTTTTATCCATTTAAGCAATTTCGTTGTTCGCCACGTTCCATTGCTTTCGTATGCACTAGGTAATAATATTTTAACGTCATTGGTTGAACGAAGTTAAATTTTTTCGTTATCATCCTGAATCTCTTTTATATTATCTTGAATATAAAATTAGTAATTGAATATAAAACCATTGAGCCATTAAAAAGTAACTGACTCTATTTTATTTTTATATTACCCGCAATATTACACTCCGCAATATATTTTAGTGGATGTTTGTCGGATGCGTTATTTGTTTCGTTGGGAAAAATTTATTCATTAAATCCTATTATATTTTATATACATTTGATTATTATGCATGTACGATACACATGTGAGTGTGAAAATGTGTACCATATTTTACGAAAGCAACTTTCGGCGGACTGACTTCAAGAATCGAATCCGAGACAGAAGGGAAGAAGGTGAATTACCATGCAGGTACCACCTTCAAGGTGGCCGAGAATATTCTTTGTGATTTATTGGCGACGTAAATCCGTGGCAACGAAGGGTGTAAGGAGAACGCAAAGGAAAGACGGATTGTAAGAGTGAAATAGGAAAGGAGAGACTGCGACGAGGGTGTGAGAATGAAACGGACGGTCGATGGATGAGGGGAGGGAGACAGGAAATCTTTTTCCGGAGGACCTGCTTCCTCTTTGCACTCACTACAGAAAGAGACCATTATGAGGATCCACGGAGAAAAGGTTCACGATTGTCCCGCGAATATATTGTTAAAATGCAGGCGAATGCACATTCACGAAAAAAGAATGATGTGAAAGTTGGCAGGAAATGAGGAAACACGTTTTCCACAATATATGTATCAAACTTGCAGAGAATTGCCTTCTCTCTCTCTCTCTCTCTCTCTCTCTCTCTCTCTCTCCGAAAGCACGAATAGAGCCATTGATTGAAAAGTCTTCCAATTAGTGAGAACGTATAACACTTAATGTTCTATGCCACGTAGGTTATCGATAATTCGCTGAACTTTTTATTCAAGAAGTTATTTTGGTTAAAAAGAGAAACATAACTATAAAATACTTTTTGATATCGTGCATAAATTTATAGTTATAACGTAAAGTACAATATTAATACCGTGGATCACCGATAACTCGCAATGTGACAAATCATATGAAATTGGTGCGGCATGGAACGTGTTAAATATGAATGATGTATATATATATATATA
>NW_017259213.1:4456998-4458477 GCF_001594045.1 Atta colombica | reverse complement strand
ATATATATATATAACGTATTTCATTAACATTTTAATGATGTTATAATTAATTAGAGATTAAATTTATATTAGTTACGTACTTATAGCGCATATATTATAATATTATTAGTGTATAACATAAATTAATATTAAAAAAGTAAATGTAATCACAAGAGGTAGAGTACACGGATACAAATATAAATGGATACAAATATAAAAGAATACATAAAATGCTTTTTTTTAATTTTTTATTATCGACATCGAAAATGTTGTCGATGGCCCATCAGGGACATCGTAATTCATGATTTGAAAATCACCGCAGTAAACTTTATCCGTGCCAGGTAAAAATGGTGGAATTCGGAGAAGAATTATGTCCAGTATCTAAAACGAAGGACGGAGCTAACACCGTTGTCGTTGTAACGAGTGACTGAGAAGGTCGAGAAAGTAATCTGTCCCACTTTTCACTCTTAACTAGCCTAGTGACTAGGATCTTTTCGGATTCCGAAAAGGAACTTACGGAGTCTCTTACATGTTCAACTAGAGTGAATCAGACATATAGCAAATAATTGAGCTAACGTTGATATTATAATATTTCGCGAGATCAACTTGATTTTGTTACTTGCAATTAAATGAATATCAAATTCAAGAAGTATCGATCAAAAGAAGTTTCTCGATATTAATGGATTTTATTGTATTATAAATATTTTAATTTTATAATAAAAATTTTTTTTTAATATTTTTTCTTATACATGCTTGTTTAATCACTTATCGCTGACGATTTCTTCATATCGATGAAATACGATCATATCTTTTCTTCCATTGTTATCTTTCGTTATTAGAGCATTCATTTATGTCTGTAATTCTATACAATTATAATCGCGGTTGATTGTATCTGAAAGCAGAATCCTTTGCATGGCTGCTTATTATATTTTCATTAATCAAAAGAGGTGAAATGTCTTGATACACATTTAAATGGAAATGACACGAAGATATTCTGCTTACGTTTATATACACTAACGCTTTTGTCAAAAATTCAAATATTTCCTTTTCTGCACACAAATATTGCGATAATCGATATAACTTGGAATTACAACGAGAAAGAATTTTATATATAGTTGCTTTTTTGTAACGCAAGTCATATTTGTCATACGTCACATGTTTTCCTGGATGCTCTCTACATCAATCTGACAGGCTTATATTGGAAACCTGTCTTATGCAAGTAACACCGAAGAAAATAACGTAGCCGTATGTAAGCACAGCGAATCGATTTAATAAGGGAGGAAGCGATGTTCTGCTTAATCGATTATTCATGGATCTTTAATGACATCGATTACCTTTTTGCAACATCTGAGACGTATAATGCTCTTCAGAACTGGTTTTTTTTTTTCTGAAGGATAACATGTTGCAACTAAGCCGCGTATCGAATCATCGCCGAAGATTATAGTATAGTATATCCTTTACACAGAGCAAGAATATCATTAAATAGACTCTAATAGGAAT
>NW_017259213.1:4451709-4456898 GCF_001594045.1 Atta colombica | reverse complement strand
ATATAAATATATATATAAGAAAGATTGTTGCTATCTAAATTCAGTTTCCTATTCTGTTACGTATTTAACGTGGTATTCACTAAATAAATCAACGCTTCCTCTATGGGCTATTTGTTATTCATTTTAAAATATTCTGTCTATACGAGACAAATTGCGAATCGTCATGTTCGTGAGCAATGAGAAATACAGGAATGTCGCAGCCTCATCGTGAATTCTTCACGCTTCACCGCGGTTCAGACTGAGCTGTTTCCTCGTCAGACGACTCTTAACGATAACAAGCTGTCTGGAAACAAGCGCGGTCATTCGTTGTAAGTGAGAAAAATTGAACGAGGCTAAGCTTCCGCGCTACATATATATATACAAACTCTAGTTGTGATGTCTCGTAAATATAGCACGTGTAATGAGCAGGATATATATAATTCTTACATACATAAAAGTTATATATCTTTCTTATTTTTGTTTTTTAAGAAAAATTATTAAGAATTATTTGATAATAACTTTGATCAATTATAATTCGTAATTGGATTGATAAGAATAAATCTAATTAAATAGGAAAACTAAATCCTATTTTTGATCAAAACAAATTTTAATGCTTAAATATTTCGGTATTAATTTTAACAAAATATTGTTATAAAGTACATATTTTATTACGAAATTAAATTATAAAGTAATTAATATATTAATCAATAATTACACGCTGCGCTAAGCTATATTATAATAAAAATGCTTCATAATAAAAATATTGTGATACTTGTACGCATTTTTTTATGTTAGTTTATGAAATATTCAATTCTAAAATATTCACGTACGTAGAATAATTTCATTCAGAATTTCATATTGAAACAATTTTCTTCTTTTATAACGGTGTTAAATTCTCATAATGTCTTTCTCACTCGACTGTTCCCGACGCGGCGCGGCGGCGTTACAAAACGTTTAACGAAGAATTGCGAGAAGAGCGCCACACCGAACATTGTTCGTCAGAAACTTCACGATGTCTTCCTAGGGACGAGTTCCAAGGGTTTGGCCGACTTCCGTCCACGATCGCCTGTGAGTCCTTGTTCATGTGAAATCCACTTTCGTCTGTATCCTGCTGGATTCAGTGGAGGCCAGTGGGATATTACTGACGGCGCGAATGAGGTCACAAGGTTTGAGGATTTTCATGACGATAACGAATTAATTACGGTACAGTAAAATCCCGATGATAATTTTATGATACTGACAGATTTTTAGATTTTAAATTATATATTTTGAATGTTTGAAGTATGACAGACCGTTTTGAAATGTTCGCGCATTTTGCAAAACTACTTGCTTTTTTTGATATGGCCATTAATTTTATCAAAAATACAAATCTAAATTAAAAGTATGAATGCAGGATTTAGAGTATATTAAAGATTAGGATATAAATTATTTATATTAATTACATTTTTGTGCAAAAGAGAATATTTTCCAATATGGAAAAATTATTTCATAAATTAGTAATTGGATGCAATATAAAACGTATAATTTTTTATGAAAGTTTGTAACAAAATGGAAATTTTTAATAAAAAAATCTTTAAATGTGAGCCATTTTATCAAAAATGTTTTTCATTGTATTAAATCTGAGTTTGACAATATCAGCGGATAATCCGAAATTGTTTATACATTGCAGTAACAAAATTTATCATGTCAAAGAAGATTGACGATGTCGTTGAACCATTCATCAATCAATAACTCATTTTCTATCCATTTGAGTTATTAAGAATCCGACCATTAAGTCTGTTTTTTTTTATTCTTTCAGTCTTTGAACTGATGTATACGGTGCAATAAACGTATATTATTAATTTCACTTGAACTTATTCCACCATATGCATCAGTTCAGAGAGTGCAGGAATAAAAAACAGATCTATTGATTCACGACAAACATACTATTATGTGAGTGACATACTTCACTCCGTGAGAAATATATTTTATCAATAACAACGATTTATGATTTTACGATATAAATGATCACCTTTTTTTTAAACTGTGTTTCCCTTTCGTTGAAAATTTTGTATGTCAATAAATATATTATCATTAAGGAATCTTGTGTTTATTGCGTCAGATAAGTGGCAGATTAAATAGATGTGTCTCACATCCTTTTGCATATGCAATATAAACATGAAAAATAATTTGTAGGAGAATGATTATTGATTCAATATTATGTCTGACCTTTTTTTTAATGTACTGTTGAATGAATCAATTATCGAATTGCAGATTTTTTTTTGCATTTAATTGAATTATAAATAAGAGAAAGAGAAAAGAGAGAAGGGTTAAACCTGAAATAAGCTTGTAAAGTTGGTACATAGTGGTGAGACGCGTTATTTCGACGGAACTGTTTACACCCATGATGTTCAGCTCTGCACTTAACTCCGGTGTACTCATGGGATGGAGAATGTAGCTGCAAACCTTCGGGGCACATAATGATCCCGTTCTTAACCCGGCCGTAGGAAATTACCACCTCTGCTTGAAAGGGCGATTTAACGAATGAAGACAAAGGTGTATCTTGTAAAGAAAACGGGATGACGATGGGTTGCCATTTCATAATATACTCATAACGATCAACATAGCCACTGATCATATTGTAGTTTGAAATTTATAAAATTGTCCATGTAAAATTTAATAGCTTGTTTTTTATACAAATGATATGGGACGAGAGCTTAGCAAAATGACGAAGCAAATCTATTATAAGTTGCAGCAAAATTTTAATAATTCTAATTTTTTTATACAATTTTTATTCTCGAATAACAGTTTGTCATTTCTACAGTTATATATAAAATTTATTAATTATTATTATTATACATTTCTATCTTTTTTTTTTTGATATTTCTATATCTAGATACAGTTTTCTATATTCGATATTATCTCTATATATCTGAATATAATAGATGTATATAAATAGATGTAAATAATATGTATATTGTAACTTTTCTGATTTTTATTACAAAATAATATTATAGACCTCCTTTTTAAACAAGACAAATATTCTTGTGACTTCAGTTGAATATCCAGTTTTCAATAGAAACAATGAGAATTATGCAACTATCAGGTTAACTTTCGGCGGCACAAGTCGTTATCGAGTGCTTCTTTCGACGGCAAATATTGGTCCCAAACGACATAATGAGATTCATTCGGCGGCTTGGCGTTTTGTAAACTTCGATTGAATATTTGATGAGGGAGAACGATCTGATAGTGGTCGCATTGCACTGCGATAAAGATGATTCACGCAATCGCGAATTCAATATCTTGAGAAGTCGACGTCTTCGTTGCCGTTTCTCGGTCGCGGAAATCCCACGGTTCTCCACTTCTCGAAAATTCATGGATTCCGACCGTCTGGAGCTGAGCTTTACTTTTTCACGAAAATCTTCGCTGTTTAAAACTCGGCTTCTTCCCACGACGATCGATGCTCCGGATATCTCATTATGATTTTTGATCTTAAAAGAATAAAGTTTATATCCCTTGAGTCAATTTCTCGACAGTTGCACATCGTCATTGCAATTTATTGTTACAATTACATTTATTACAATATTACAAGAAATTTGATCAATTTTCTTAATTTATTTTAAACTTATTATTAATCTTGGAAAATATATTAAGCTTTTGTGTATATGAAATAATTCTCAAATATAATTGATTACGATTGATCAAATTGTATATAAAAAATTGGAACAATGACAAACTGATTTCAAAGTTACGTAGAATAATTTACAATAGAATTCGCAACACGAAGGCTCTGACTTAAGATGGTGAGAGAGAGGAAGTGCTGAGAGCAAGTTGATTGACTCTGGTGCAACTCAAATAAGAGAAGCACAGTTTATCGAAGTTCAAATCGTAAGTGGAATAGGGTTGATCTTCACCATGGCAGAACTTACGATAGTTCGCTTGTCGGGTGGCATTAAGTAATCAATTTCGCCGCACAAGCGACGTCTTCTTTACGTCGATTGAGAAGCCTCTAATTAATTACCTAAACTTATCCGTTGCGCATTCTCTCTCTCTTTTTCTCTCTTCTCTCTTTCTTTCTCTTTCCTTCCCCTTTATCTCTTCTCTTTTTTCTTCCCTCCCTTTTTTCTCTTTCTTTTCTTCTTTAAATTGTGGAACAATCGCGTATATTTCGTATATTTCGTAAGTTTATTCACTCGAACGCAAAGTGTCGTCGTTTTTCGATCGTAATTGATTCACCGATGCTATTCGCGACTTTTATTCTATTTGATGTGAAATTTTCACATCGAAAAGTTCGATCGCGTCAGTGTGCCACAAACTTTCTCCTTTAATCGTTTCGAAGCGCTTCACTAAATAAATATTGAATCGAAGAGAACTGACTCAACTCGGTCGTAATGCACCTTCAATTAGATTTATAATTATAATACATGAATGTCGCTTTGTTCCATTCTTAATTACGAATATTTCGAGAACACTCTTGTGAAAATCAAGCATGAATAAATATTTTTAAAAATTTACTTGAAAAGAAATAGTATTTTTTATTGCTAGCAGTGACGGACATAATTTGATAATTTGTTATAGAACAAAATGTAGTACTTTTTTTTATCGAACTATATTGCGATACATTGCTCCCTGAGCACAAATCTTGTGCTTTCTTTGAACTCACAATTTATGTATGAATTATCTATGAATACTAATAATTTGTCTTATATTCCTGTAACATAATACTAAATGTATCGAGTATCTGCCATTGATTAATTTATTAATCTGCTTTCATACGACGAACTTATTCTGCAATACTGTGGAATTTCATGTTCCATTTGGTAGGTCAACTTCCGCAGATGTGCGGAATCGAAGTTGGAAGAGGAGTAGAACGAAGAAAGAGGAGATAGTAAAACGACATTGAGAGAGCTAGCAACGAGGATTGAGAAGACATAGACATAGGGCGTATATTGTCATTTGTTGACTCGTAACATTATGCGTCCAAATAAGTTTGGAAAGCGTGAGATGTGGATGCCACCAACGAAATTAGAGGGACAGTAGTGGACAGCCGATAAGAAAAGAGAGAAATATGCAGGAAAATGGAGAGAGAGTCAGAATGATGTGAAATCTTCTTCTCTTTGACGACTCACAACGAGAAGTCGTCCAGCCTCAGGAGACGCATCATCGACAAGTTTAGTGGGCGATGGCAAGACGTGTCAGCATGATTTCACGATCCCTTGTAGAGATCCCGT
>NW_017259213.1:4446402-4451609 GCF_001594045.1 Atta colombica | reverse complement strand
CTCTCTCTCTCTCTCTCTCTCTCTCTCTCTCTCTCTCTCTCTCTCTCTCTCTCTCTCTTCCTGTCTTCCTTCTGTCCTGATTTGCAAGTTACTTTCGTTCCAGTTGGCTGTCCTTAACTCACGAAGCAGTTTTGACACTTCCACGAGAGGAGAAATGAAGCGCTCTCTCTGTTGCCTGTTATGGACTGGATAGACAGATAGATGGAGATTGATTTGAAATTCTAGACGTGTAGTTCTAACAGATGTTAACAAAATTGACTGATTAATAGGAGTAACATTCGCGAGAGCCATTATAATTAGTTCAGTCTTATTGATAGTAAATATATTTTTTTTAATATGTTCTATAATATTTTATCACAGATTATTTATTTAAATCATAGAGAAAAGAATGAACTATAATAATTTATATACAGTTTAATTATTTCACTCTCTGAATAGATTAAAATATTTAAACGAAATGGTTTCTTATTTTCATAAGAAATCTGAATTTCTTGTTTTGTATTATTCTTTTGTATTATTCTGTAAAAACCGTTAAATTTTTAATTATTTGTCTAAGCAAACAGTTATTTTTGTTGGTTGAGCTTTGTGCAGCAATCGATTTTGCAATAACAACCCATTATAAGTTTATAACTTTATTTTAAGAGGCCGTAAGCCGTAAAATCGTATGAAATTGACTAATCACAGTCGATGTTTTATATTTGACCGTTATTGCTCAATTTCTTACGGTTTTATAGTTTACGATTTCTTAAAGCAAGATTGTGACCATATATTTAAAGAATTAAATAATGTATCAACGGAAAATCATAAATACTATATACAGAATGAATATAAATTAAAAAAATTTTAGAAATAGATTCCTCACATAAATTTAAGACAAAAATTTCAGATGACCATATGTTCGAAAGGACTTAATTTCAAAGATATAAGTGTTGAATTAAAGTTTTATTATTGTAAAATAATTGATTTTCGACATTTTTTCGTCTTGTGTGAGGAATCCTTAAGATTTTAGTATCTACTCTATATATCTTGAATTCTATCAACGAATATTATTACTTTAGCGACAATTTTATCTCAAGTTTGTAACAACTCTATAAATTAATTATTTTTAATCTGATAATTTTAAAATTAATAAAGCGTGCCAATTTTCTACAAGAGGAAAAGCAAAACCAGCAATTCCTTTTTTTTAGCAATTCTGACGATTTGACCCAAATCTCGAAATTTTTGAAGGAACATTCTATATATTTGTGACAACGAGATGTGCGATTTTTCTCGAGAAAAAGGATGAGAGGCGCTCTTTGGACAAGAATGAAAAATCGGCGTATCACGCGAGGAGTCGAAGAATTTAACATTACTCTTATCGTAGGCAATACTCTGGGTTACGAAGACAAAGGACGAAAGAAAGAAGGGAAAGGAGGGAAGACACACATTTCCATATATAAACGGCAGGATTCAACCGAGTCCTCTTTCTCTCCTGGGTACTGGCTAAGCTCCAACGCGGTCGTGGGTGGTCGTTCTCGTGTGTGTCTATGTATATACATGTGTGTATGCCGCGGGAACGATGCATCGTAGTCAGCAATTTGGACTATCCGCTTTTACCTCTTCGTGAGGATATCGTATCTCGCCACCGCGCGTTACTGCCCGTTTGTGTGTCCGTAATCATACATTGGCGGTTACACCACCGAATCTACATCACTGCGAATAGAGATGCATGGAAGGCAAAACGTGCCGACCCGCGGCTACGAATAGGAGCATCAGTCCGTTCGAAACTTGCAAGAGGAACCGAGCAGGATTGCGGAGAAGAATGGAAAGCGTGCGGGATAAACTATTTAGGACGTTATATATGAATGCGAATTAAATATTTCAGGAAATATGAATATTAGACATGCAAACAATTAGGATTGAAACGGTCCTTTTTCGACATGTTTAAAAAATGATGAAAATAACAAGATGAATCAAATGAGGACATCAAATGGATAGACAAATGAGTCACGTTATTAACGTCATATTAATGGATGTTTTCTTAGCAAATTATATTGGAGATGTAGAATCTAGTAGTGATATTTCTTATCTATGCGTTGCAATCAATGAATAAATATAATAATATGTACATCGCTATTGGTTAAGCGGTTACAATCGTATATATGCAGTATCGTGTGTATTTGAGATAGGCGAGATGCACCTGCGGTAGGCACGCTTACGTGGATGCAGGTGTGCTAATTAAACGATAAACTATGATAAGCCTTGAACCTTAACGATATTGCGGAGCTATAACCTGCTTAGCACAATGCACCATATTGTATAATTTTAATACATTTCCTTGCGCATTAATGCGACATTGTTATTTTATAGTTTTTATAATAAAATCTATAATATTATATTACTTATATAATAATTTTATAATAAAATCTATAATATTATATTACTTATATAATAATTTGAAAATAATGTACGATTATTTACGAGCTGCCTACAAAAATTTAATTTACCAGAATTTTTTATTTGGATTATTAAGTAATTTACTAATGTCAATTTTTTTATGTGCTTTTGCAATTTTATTTATAGATACTTTAGAAAGTCATGAATATCTGAATGATTAACAATATTGTTCACCTTTGTGAGTTCCGTCATTAAGACATATAAATAATGCATATGAATTAGACTCGGAAGGCAAACGCGCTCATTTTAAATCTTCCTGCAACTGTGAAACGCGCATTCGCTTAAACGCAGCACTTAAACATTGGCGACAATGTTAGTTGCTGCTAATTAACGATAAATCTCGATAACACCGAGAGCGGCTTGCTTGACAGCGCATTTATGCCCGGTCTGACGTGCATTCCATTTTGCGGTTCTGAACCACCTTACTCCCCAGAGTGCGTGCTAATATCCGATCACGTTTCCGCAGTCGCTTATCGCCGCTTGACGATTATTAATTATCTTCAAGCCTCATTATCAACGAGGTAGTTCGGACTTTGCCAAATGAGAGGTAAGCGTGTTATGTTAGTGATAACAGACTTAGCGATTTGACATCTTGTAGATCATCACCTATGTTTTCAGTAATTGATAAATTTCATATGATCATAATAATAAATCTGTTGAGGCAATTAGAAAATTACTGCATTCATTAATGAAATTAGGAAGAGTGACAAAGTAATTAATCGAGTCGAATCATAATTATTATAATAAATCTTGACGCCCTGCACATTTATCGCCGACAATGTCGACCGAGCGTGACGGACTCAACAGCCAGTCAGTAGTGAAAGTCGATTTATCGTCGGCCTTGAGAGAACATCCAAAGAATAACAACTTATTATGTGTTTGTTGTCACTGAAAATTTCTAGTTTACAATATTTTATGAAATAATTATGTTGACAAAGAAATTACGAGTCTCACTTAATTACGTGATCCGTTTAATAATCGTTTCTCGGCAGAGAGTATTGACCACACATTCCAATACTAGATAGAATTTTAATTTTAATTTTAATAACTAAAGTATATATAATGTTATTATATATATAAAATTATTAATTAAAATTTTATAGAATTTTATGAAATATATTAAACGATGTAATTTCTTCCTAATTTACAATTGTAAATATGTTAAATATGTTAAATAATAAGCGTGATAAAAAATAAGAAGAATTGCATTTTTTCACAAAATTATGAATAATTTTGATTTAAATAGCATAAAAAAGTTTGACAGTTCTAATCTTATCTTCGCCTTATGTTTATTTTTGCATATAATTAATATATCGAAAAAAAGACTGTCCTCTCTTTCTTCTTTTTCTCTTCTCTCTCTCTCTCTCCCCCCCCCTTTCTCTTTCTCTGGCTTCTAATAAATCTAACTTTTCTCTCTCCGTAGCTCGTGCTTATGTGAGCTTTGAATATTTCAAGCACGACAATTCTTTCCGCCTAATTTTTATCGAGGCGATTTAATGTCACGGTAATCGTCTCTTCTACGACGCATTTCCGCGACTCGTGCAAATAATATAACTGCATTTCTGAAAATTCTAAATGATTGACCATTTCTAAATGATTATATTTTATTTTCGCTCCTATGTATCCTCCTTGTGTATACAGACTTTTTGCTACTTACATATTTCGAAGAAATCAAAGATTTTTTTCTTTATAAAAAGAATTTTTTTAAGCCAACAATACTACGGCGAGAATTTCCATATAATGAAATATGTAAATTAAGAGTATGAATAAAATTTCAATATATCATCGCTTATATCGAATAGTTTTACGATTCGAACTCCAGATGTTTATTTCGACATCGAATCGGTATTTTCATCTTTATTATATTAACAAGTTATACACTACTCTCTGTATCGACATAGCATATTAAATTAAATTACGTGAGAGTTTATCAATTTTAGATTACGGCGCGAACGTGTCTCTCCAGTTTAATTTATATCTTAGAATTTACACCATCAAACGTAATTCCATGGAAAATTGCGGTTCCTGTAGAGTTTATATTCGAATCCATTCTACATTAAAAACAAATATTATATATGCACACAAGTTCCAATTTACAGTTTATAATGGTTCTTATCTTTAACGGTCTATCTATTGATTAGAGAATAGTGGCCATCATTGAAAATAAATACTTTGAAAATATACGAAAAAAAAAAAACGATTTTACTTCTATTTTCAATATGTTAATAAAACTACTGATATAATTAAATAAAATATCAGAAATAAATTCGATTTTTTTATTATTATATTAACTAATATTAATATAATCTTATTAATTAATATTAATATAATCGAGCTTTATTCTGAGAAATCCACTCGTAATTAAAGCTTAATTGCATTAATTAATAATTCTTTGACTGGATTTAACTAAGTTCCATGCTTGTCTGTAATGCAAATTTGGTTTAAAGCTCTCAGGTATTTTACGTCTCATACATAAAAATGACATCGCTCTTTTGCGGATAACCGGTGAATAAAAATCACCGTATAGAACATTTATGGTTATCAGAAAATAGACATCAAACTTTAACTGATTCGCTATAAAATAATCATTTGTCTTTTTTAAAACTTTTACCGTATTCAGCATTATGTAAAACTTTACTGCGCTTTCTATAAAATTTCCTAATTTTTTTATTAAATCGTCTCTGTTTTTTACAAGTTTATACATGTATATGGGATTAAAAAATCATCGTTTTTTTTTAAGATTGTTTTGCAGAATATTATCCAAAAAGAAA
>NW_017259213.1:4439560-4446302 GCF_001594045.1 Atta colombica | reverse complement strand
ATATATATATATATTTATGTATACCTACAAAGTTCTAATCGAATTAGTATGATGATTTTTTTCTCTGTGAATTTGCCTATAACTTGCGGTTGAAATCGATTGTTTAAATTGATATTAATGCTCGTTAATATTCATAAATGCTCATGACTCGGCCAAATTTTCTCTTTTATGCGCTTATCATTTTATGTACATAAAACATTTAATGAATATGATTTTAATTTTAATATAATACGCGTTTTTTTTTTAATTCCAGGCATGACATGTTATTAATCGTTGTAACAAAAAATTGCAGAATCAATTAAGATATATTTTACATTTTATTCTTCATATTTTATACGTTTATTTCAGGTTAAATTGAAATTTAACTTGAAATACATGATAAATTATTATGAAATTAACGTATAGAGATTTTTTTGTATTTTTAGCATATTTTAAATATAAGGTGCTTTCTATCTTGGTTTATACGATACGTGCGTTATGCTACTTCTCTCGTATTTTCATTGATTTTGATGCTAGTCGTCTCGTCGACTGCATTCGGTAATCCGCCGCACTCGATCGTGCGTGCTCATAATAATAGCGATCCTGACATTTACCTGTGATTTTATAATGCGCGCACGTCTGTGCGACGACTGTTGACTGCGATTTAAATGGAGAAACGAACGTGCATCTATTCGATGATAATAGTGTATGGATTGACGAGTCGAGTATGTTGCTCCAATTAATTCGTCGTGCTGTTTCGACGATAATTTGATTTGATAACGGATTGTGGTATCTGGCAATTACATGCAAGCCGCACGTATTTATTTCCTATATGATCGACAGCGTAGCTGTCGAAAATGTTATAAAATATGGAAAGCGTAAATCGAAATAGTTAACGTTATTGATAGTTTGCTGACAAATTATCAATAATTTAACCTTTATCATCTATGTAATCGACTGTTTATTTTTACTACTTAAAAATTTCTTTCGAAGAAAAATTTCATTTATTCTTTATTCTCTAAATATAAACGAAAATAACTTTGATGTTTTATTTCGGACGATGTCTCTTACGAGTTTTTAATGTTGCTGTCTACTTGTGCTAGAACGCATTAAATATTACAGTATCTCGCCGTCTATTTAAAATCGCGGGGAAGGAATTATAAATCTGAGCGTCAGAATTGCTGTTAGATAGTATAAAAAATTGCGCGTAAAAATTACACGTGTCATATCTGTTAGGTAGGAATAATTTCGTTGGTCACTTTAGAGTGACGTATTGTACGGCGGACACGTACATAATCTACATAAAAACAGACGTGGTCATGGCGGCGGATAATTTCGTCGGACGGCTGGTAAGCGTGTTGAAACCTCATTTTCCGAAAATTTGCGTGAAAAATAGCGTGTTCACTGACAAGCGCATATGACCGCGGAAATAATAGAGATGGAAATCGCACCATAACCGTGCGTAAATGCTCATAAATATTATACGACACTACATGCTCGTCGTCAGAGTGATTCATATGTTTAGCTCGAAATTTTTGAATAAAACGTTTGTTGGACTAATTTAAGATAAATATTTTATTATATGAGAAGACTTAAAGAAGACTAACTTAACCCTCAACTGTAGCTATGAAAAACTACACTTAAAAGTTTTAAAGCGTTCTGTTTAAAGAATGAATCTCTGCCTTTCGATAGAGATAATTCAAAGTTTTTTTTATCTATAATTTAGAATTTTATAGTATGAATCATATAAATTGTACAACTGTCTAAAATTTTCGCTTCGGCCCAAATGATCCGTTAAGTTGTCTCTTGTCGAAGGTTAAAAATAGATAGAAAAATTCAAGATAAATATTCCATGATATGTTAGAAATTATTTTATCCATACTCTCCATCTTCTCTTAAATTATTACATAATTTATATTATATTTCACATATACATATGTCTGTAAAAGAATTTCTCTGTTATTGAAGAATTGCAAATTATTTAGATGATTAATTTATAGATGATTACTAAACGTTGTTAACAATACCTATATTTATTATTCAAAACGCATTCTTTGAATGTAGGTGGCTTAGATTATACCATAGATCGTGCCATCTAATACTACAGAGCTCGATAACTTATTAATACGACTGACACATACCCGCATCCGTACATATTGGCTTCGCCTCGACGAGCACTTAATGACATTTCTCAAGTTGCTCGGGGCAATTCTCCCGGTTGATCGTGACGCTATGTAGAGGGTGTACGACACACCCTAATAGATGTAGGCTTAATACGTCACCGGCGATGGAATCGCTTTATCCGAGTATTATGCACGTCCGTGTATCAACAGTCGTGTACACACGTGCATATTCCATTACGTAAACAGATGCAAATATCTGTGCCTGTTTGTTATACGGTTTCAGAATAGTATCTGTGACACATCACATCGCAAACAGACGTACCAAATTATCGCTGTTAACACTAAATATATAACGTAATCATAGTACTCTTAAAATTATATACTAAGTGTGCGATTTGTGTAATTTCAGATTTATTAAAAGTAATAGTAATATTTCGTTCAAAGTTGAAAAAAAAGACTTCAATTTTAAACTGACTACAATTTTGAGCCATGAAAGAGTTAATAGTTAATTAAGCGTAGAAGCTAATTCCGAAATGTTTAGTCGGAAACGATGCGGCAGTTTGCCGAAGGAGGTTAATAGATATCGGTTTAGCACATCTCGGACTGGACTTGATTATACTATCCCTGTACGACATTTACGTGTACATGTACATTTAGCGTACTCACACTTGAATATCTATAGTATCATATACATGCTAGTAAAGATGTCCCGTGTGCGCGTTCGTACTTGGCGAATTCGCGAGACGGAGAATTAAATCCTTGTTAAGATAAGATTAACGGGACACGTCGACAGGGGTTAGCTTGTTTCTAGAAATTCTGAATCCCTCTTTCTGAGTGTCGTTCTCTTTACCTCTTCCCTCTTTTTTCTCACCCCACAGGCGTTGATGTCTCTTTTTTCTGTCTCTCTCCTCCCCCTTCCCGCCCTCCCTTTCTCTCTCTCTCTCTCTCTCTCTCTCTCTCTCTTCCTTTGGATGGTTGGCAAGGCACAGGTTGGTTATAAGGCTAGTAATTAACAAGCGAGCTATGGAATGAGAGTTCTCTTGTGTCTCAGTCATCCCTCTCTTTCTCTCGCTCCTTCTCTTTTTCTATAGTATTTTTATTATTTTATTTCTCGAGTTCTTCCGTCCGTCTGTGACGTAATCTAGGCGAAACCTCGTCTCTTGTTCCTTTTGTTGTCGCGCACGGTGAAATGCATCTCTCTACGCGACTAGATCCTGCAATTACACAGAAAAGTTATCACGCGACTAACTTGTTTTCCAGAAAAAGAGAGTTATTATCAAACTGTTATGATGTACTATAACCGCAGTTATTTAATTATGTATATTAAACATTCTTTGAGGGAGAATTAATATTAACCTAATGTAACATTCTCTTCTGTTATTGTGTATCTCAGATTTAGTCTGTATAATATTGACATATATTTTCTCGGCATTTTACGTATTAAATAAGCAATGAATCGATAGGCAATTATGATTCCTCTCGATCATCAATCACTGCTTGTCCCGATTGTTATCGATTTCATCAAAATCGTCGCGCAATCGTCCCCATTATGATTCTTATTCGCGTATTACGCCATCGTGTGCCGATGGTCATCGCCGCGTGCTGGACAACTACGCCTCTGTCCAATCTCGAGGATTTTACGAGCAACGTGCATACGTGCACGTAAGTAAGGACAACCATCAAATCACGTATAGGTGTGCCATCGGCGTCGCACGCGATTTCTCATAAACCACCCACGCGCAGGCCGATCGACGGATGGAGTCGTCCGAGGACGTCTCGTGTAACCGGCGTGTAAATTATCGGTTATCGATCTTGGCAAATTACCTGGTAAGCCGCTTAAGTATTCGTAGACTCAGGTAAGAGGACGACCGGCGGACGAACTTGCCTTCGTCGGGAAGGAGATTGCTTCAAGGACACGCTTCGAAGCCTTTGCCAGCGTTATCGACTTACACATGTATCTGAGTGCAATTTGTGACAATCGAAGAAAATGCAGCTGTCGCGAATTCATTCTAAAGAGGATGGGATTGATATAGTTACAAAGTGCAACTTGATAAACAGCTATTTTTGCGTCGCAGATATTTCCTTGAGGCATATAATTTATTTTATACTGTGTTTCTCAGAGATAAAAGAGCACATGCTTTTAATGCAAGTTTTTTATTTAAAATATTACTTAACTAGTTGTTGCAAAAACTGCATATTTCAATATTTTGAATGTCGCGACGAAAGATATGAATAATACTTTTGCATTTTATACATATATGTAGTATTACGTGTGTCTCGATTGCACGCATCTCAATTTATATGACAACCGCAATCTCACAGTGTAATCTATATAATTACGGAAAATATGTTATGGAACCATACAATTTGTTTATTTCTGTAATCACACCGAGTCACTAGTTTCTAGAACAGAAGGATTTATTTAAACCAATCTTCATATGGATGCAGAGGGGTCGATATACGTGTATATGAGGTCAGTGATCTCATCCGGTCAATTTATTCAAGATTGATAAGTCAATTATTAAGACATTGTTGCTTGGAGAAGTCATTATTGTACAATCGAAACTCAAGATTTCTGTGTCACACGCGAAGAATCGAGATAATAATAGTAGTAGTGACAGCTGCAGATAATACGGTGCATTCGATCGTGGATGCGCGGTCACTTCAAAAAAGAGACATACGATAGAGGGCGGTTATCGGACGTTGACTCCGCCATTAGTGTAACTCCTAGACATTGGCTCTATTATGTGAAAGACGAGGTTACGAGATATGATATAACGTATGGAAATATCAGATTGGGTCATAAATTAATAACAACCGACTAATTGTAAGATGGAACTGCATGTGAACGTAAATCACATTTCCAAATATGAGCTGAGTGATTTTATTAATTGAATAGAAGTAGATAACAGTCAATATATTGTTTTTTAACAAGCTTAATTAGCTTGGAATTTTGTTTTAAATTATACAATATATGAATGCTTTTTAATAATTTTTATCAGATTTTTTATTATATTGTGAAGATATGTGTGTGTGTGTGTGTGTGTGTGTGTGTGTGTGTGTGTGTGTGTGTGTAAAGTGTATAATAAAAAAGATATATGTATACATTTTTTGTAAAATACTACGTATATTTAATGTAAGCTGTCACCCATATATTACTGAGAAATTGCTTAAATGTTCCATGGCTTCTCAGAAGCCATTGGCAGTCGTAGAAAACATATTCTCTTTTCTCTGTAGATCAACGGGAGGTCATTTATGTAAGAAGTTAGTTCTATTTTATCCGCTCGCTTAAAACGACCCGCGATGCACTCGCCAGTCAATTAGTAACAGATCCAGTTGCTCTAAATTGGCGGCACGTTTCGTCGGCATTTATCAGTCCAGCGGTCACCGCTAATTGGCATGTCAATGATTCCATTACGAGCATTGTGCAATATTCTTTGAATTGTCATCTGGATTTGAGTTACATTGTACGCTCTTCTCGTAGCACAATTGGTTCAAAGGAACGGGGAAATAAGTTTCTAGAATTCGGAATGTTCCTTATTCTCTGTACGGTCTTGCACAGACTTGAATTTTCAAAATTTTTCTACTCTGTTCTGCTTTTGTTACGGTTCAACGAACAATCCTTTCCGGAACAATATTGTTCACCGGAGTTTACAACCTTATCATGCATGCGATATTCTCTGAATATTAAATTTTATCAGATCGCAATTTTTCCAAACTTTATTCACCGTTTATTCATCCCATTTGTAAGAATGATAACGACAAGAAAAGCAAAGTTAGAATTTGAGTTTTTAATAGTTTTAAAAAGTTTTTATACATTTATAATTTCTTTTTTACATCTTCTTTTACATCAGCCATATCTACAATTAGAAATTGAAGATTTATTAAACTACGATTATCGGTCACTATATAAAGATTGAGCTTGAGATCTTTGTTAATAGCAGTATTTGGGGTTGTTTTCTACGTCGCAAATAATGTTGCGCCAAGAGGAAAGAAAATCGTAGCGTTTTTCTTTTTGGATAGAGAGAGAGAGACAGAGAGAGAGAGAGAGAGAGAGAGAGAGAGAGAGAGAGAGAACGCGAGAGACTTCTGCGAAGGTGGTTGGCTATATGCCAGAATCAGCTATTTCTTCTCGAGTTGACCGACGGCACATTGACCCTGGACATATCCGAATCCCAGTTCCGGGACTTCCCTCGACGGCTTACGATGAATGGACCCCGATCTGCCCTCAGGTTGCCACCGTCGGAATGTTTTCCTCCCTCGTGTCGTCTCTCTTGCAATAGTGATAGATCTGATTCGAAATCCGATTTATCATTTTCCAATCTATCTGGTAGTGAATAATTATTAGTTGATATTTTAATTCTAATTTCTATAATCGATGGATTGCAATTTTTATAAAAAAGAAAAAAGATTCTATCATCAAAATAATTGGATAATTTGAATATTCTGACCCGAATTAATGTTTATGTAAAATATTGTCAAATTTATTTTATCTCAATAGATTTATTTTGGAAAATAGTGTTTTATAAAATAATTTTTTTTGTAATAATGTCTCTTATATAAAATATATATGAAGAATCGTTCTATTTTTTTTCATCGAGTTTTAATAATAGATTACTTTTATTAATAATAGATTACTT
>NW_017259213.1:4418961-4439520 GCF_001594045.1 Atta colombica | reverse complement strand
ATATATATATATATATATATAGATAGATAGATAGATAAATAGTTTCCATACTTAATATGTACGTACAACAGCATGGATCTAAGTTAGAATGAGTTAAACGAATACGTAGTTTAGAAATGAATAACTTTTTGGAATGTGCATCTTTAAATTCAATTACATTTCGATTAATATCTCTTTGCATCTATTTTCATCGGGAATTCTATATACATGCATTGCTATAGTATAAGTAATTGTTACGTGAAAACAGATTTTTTAATTGAAATATATTGTTCGACGTGAGGGTGTTTGTTCGAGCTGTTCGTGAATAAGCTTGTTTCTATTTTCGGACCGAGAAAAAAACTCAGTTTTTTTATCCAAATCCTTGTATTATGGTCAGTTGAACGGACGCCAGACGTTTCTCTGAAATTCGCTCGAATGTGAACTCCCGCTTTCGCGTACTCAAAAACTTTTCCGAGCTCGGAATGATGCCAGTTAGTAGTTTGGTTCGTAGACAAAATGTGCTTCTAAAGCTTCTTAGCATGATTAAACAGCGTGATTTCAAGCACGTCTTACTTTAAATGCGAATATTTTTCTATATCTATGTATGTCAATTTTAGTTTTACAATTGCATTGCATTCATAGTAATAATTTTTTAGATTCTCTCATTTAATGCTCAAGTTAAGTTCTTAATATATACATATTTACATAAACTTACTTATATTTCTTATTAGTTTTAAAACCTGTAGAAATAGGAAGATAAGTAACGTGTCTCTCATTATTTTGCAATCTAAAAAAATCTTTGAATTAATTATTCAAATATATACCTTGTTCAAAAATACAGACGTTACGGGATACGTGCAAATGTCGATGTTCATTACATTTGGAAGTCACATCAGACTCGTTGGTAGATACGAGGTCAGGTTGGAGAATCCGAGGATTGTCTGTCTCTGAAGAACATGTCCGTGCACATGTAAGAGAGTAAGCGTAGGTGCCTTTTTGTATGCAGCAGTTCTCGAAGCTGCGGCATCTGAGCCATCCGAGATCGAATCCGGAAAGGCAGTATGGCAGTTCCCGTGTAAAGGTCGTGAACGTGCGAGAATGCACGACTTTACCAGGAATGCTCATACATCCGGCGTAAAAGTTGCCAAATTGCCGGTCATGTTGCTCTTTTTCTACTCGGTGATTATCGTTGTTACGACGTTGCTTCACGGATCGTTTTTAAACATTTCGTTGCGGACATTCGTCCACTAACTTTCTGGAAAGTCCGATGAGTTATCGCGGTAACTCTGCGTCATTATATATGAATCGGATGTCGGAAACGAGCGTAGAATTCGAGTAAACGGCGAATTGACGTGAGCTGTTGAATGAAAATTATATTATACAAAAATAGTTGAATAGATATAGGCTCAAACTATGTGAAATATGAGGAAAATGACGTAATGACTAATGGTGCAATAGATTTAGGAAATATGCATGGAATCCAAAAGATTAGAAAAGATATGAAAAGATAGCAAAATAATTATAATTAAACGATATAATAAAATATTAAAAACTTTTACACAATTCTTAATTTTGCGTGTAGTTCATTAAAATTTGCATCGATTCCTACATTTTCGCGGCTTATCGAGAGTCTTCACGGAAAATTCCGTTTCACACAATCGTGAGCAACGGCGCGCTGATAATCCTTGCGCCATCTTAAAAGAACATCTCAGTGCACCGAAGCGAAGGGAAACTTCCGGCAAAGTGTACTTCGACGTTTACTTCGAATGGAGCTCAGAAAAGTATCTTTCATCTGCCTCGCTTCCTCCCCGCCTTATTTTTTGTCATCGAAAGAAGTTCTTCCGGTTTCCGTGGAAAGTTCCGGGATGACGTCGACTGAGACACGCAGAGGTCGAGAATGCTACTGGTCTCTGCTCGGATCGATTTTATCCCGGGCACTTCGAAGACACGATTCGACCACTTAAAGTCTTCGTTCAAAGCAATTCTGCCCACTGCTGTTCCGCCAGAAGAAAAATAAGGATAGCTGAACGGACAGGTGGTTGAGTTCGCATCTAACCGGTTATCTTTTGCTGGAGTAAGATAAATAGGATGGATGATAACTCGTGATTTAAAAAAGGAACGATATAGATTTCCTTATAGGAAATGGAAATGATTGGAAATTGCTTTGATACGTGTGCTGCAACTTATGAATTCTCATTATATGCGAGATATGTGTGTGTGTCTTAAAATAGTAACCAATCAATTATCTGATTTCTTTTATTTCGTAGGATACTGCAAAAGTAATTAAAAATTGTTTGAAAAATAAAATAAGTGCAATATACATCTTATAAAAATCGAATTAATTTTCTCTTTTTCAACAATATAATAAATGTATTATAGAAATGAAAACTGGTAGTTGCACAAAAAACAAATAAAATACTTTTTTAAGTACATATAAGATAATATTTTAATTGTCACTTTTTCATTCGCACGTCTGTCTTCAATGAGAAAGCGATCGTTACTGATTGATACAATGTTGAGAGAATTTCTCCTTTTTACGTTGTTTAGTACAAATTCATGAAAACGAGCGTTGCTTCGTGCTCACGTAAGAGGCACGCTGGGGGATAAGCGCGGATGCAATAAATATGAATGAGACGGAAGTACGAATAAATGAGGACGTGTAGAAGAGCGAGACGGAAGAGCGAGAAGCTAAATAAGAGGAGGAGATGCGGAATATTGGTCGGAACAGGGCCGTAATACTGACTCGCGAGCACATCCGGTCAAAATACAAACGCTTCCGTTGCACCGCATCGCATAGTATCGCATCGCGCGAGCTGCCGGTATTTTTCAGCCGGTCAGAGGCATAAATTGCTGAAGAGCGATGGGCCAATTCTCCGCCGGAAGATTGACTGGTCTCACTTCTCCTATTCGCCTGCTTTCTCTCGTCTGCATGGCTTAATACATAACCGCGGTTCTCTCGTTCACGCCTTTATGCATGGGAAAACATTGGCCGCAACGAGCAACGATAAAATTCTCGAGCCGAGCCTCGAATGCTCCCAGATTGATTACGATTTCGTTTAATTTACCGTCATTGTCGCACGACGATAAACAACGTATCGACGAGTGTATAATTGAACGGTTTCAATACAAAAAGAATTCGTGCCTAAAAATAAATATTATGAGCGAACGTATGAACGATTGAAAAAATGTCAGCTATAAATTTAATTACAAATGTTGTATTAAATTATTCCTCTGCAGCCTAAATGTTTTTAAATTTAAAAAAAAAAAACAATATGTTTTAGAGAGTTAGAGTAGAATTATTCTATAATCAATAAATTTTATCGTATAAATGATACATTTTTATTCTAGTATAAATTAGTTTCTCTGAATTGAATAACTTTATCAATATGATTCTATTTATATTTTTCCATGAATAGCTTAGAACCATTGAATGAAAAAAAAAAATATATATATAAAAGAGAATAATAGATACAGAATTAATTTTTGTTCAGCAGAATTTCTCAACAAGATTTTTACCACATTTTTTTATATTTTAACATTGAATTAAGTTAATATTACAATACTAATAAGGGAATGCATTATATGATATGGATATGTGTCATTGCAATAAAAAGTGCAACGGTTGATAATATTATTTGCACGTCGAATAATTGGATGTATCACACTCTCTCACGCAAACAAGCACATTCAATTCTCCCTTCTCTCTCCTATTCTCTTTTTCTATCTCATTCCCATAAGATTTTGAGTAATTAATCAAATTGACTCACAACAGGCAATAAAATCAGCATTCCTAGTTGACTTTATTAGTATTGTGTGAATTCCGTTCTATTATAGCCATAGGCTATAATCATATAAAAAATTTGGTGCAATTCGATTCACCACGAGATGGATATTACATTCATTTACGACAATCCTTTACTTCATGTCGCGATTGTTGATGAGTTGGAGATTTAATTTTCATAATACGTTTTACAAAACTGAGCAAGGATAATGCATTTTTCTAATTACCAACTTCAATTGTTTGTGTTATACTAATGCTGATTGTTAAAAATATAATCAACTCTAATATCATTAATATATATCTATATATATTTAGTAAAAATATTACATTTATTAATTTAAAGAGAAAGTAATAGAAAGTAGGTAAAAAAACTTAATACTATTCGCGATGATTTGCAAGATTGTAAATTTCTTTGTCGGGTACTGCATTATTAAAATGTATCTATTTTTATCATGAGTTGAAGACTAACTCGACCTCACGTGTCTCTCGAGGAGAGGCATGAGCGTGCAAAATGTTAAAGCATAAGGCATCACGCGCGATGTCCAGACGAGCGGAGGCCGCCGCGCCGCCAGACGAATTACTCCCTCGTGCGAAAAGATTGCACGAAAGAAGTAATAATCATCGGCCACGCGAGTGTATAATCGATCGCCTCGAGGTGAAACTCGAGGCAAAGTTGCTCTTTGGGATGAAGCAATAAAACGAAGCGAAAAGAACGAAGTGGACGATCGAGGGTCCCGGCGCGGCGGCTGACGAGAGGGATCCCGAAGACCTTAAAACCAACGACCCGCTTTTAGTTCGACCGAGTCCTGGTTCAAGAAGGACAATGACGGCGGCGCACGATATTATTCTCGTCTTTTCACCTTTCTTTCACTCACGAACGATTACGAAAAAAGGTGGGTGGAAAGCAGCGCTTTGCGCGACGCGCAATATAAATTACGTTCTCATGTTGATTTTGCCTCGTGCTGAATTCTCGCCGAGCAGGAAAGTAGCGAGCTGATGATCGGGAGGCGAGATAAATAATTTCGCGACAGCACAGTGGACGCGTTCTCATTATTTTTTTGAGCACCGGTCCACCTCGATCCATCTCACATCGGTGGTTGTCATCTATATACTATAATATTCTATATACATGTATGTACGCGCATGAGAGCACGGCGTGACGAAATTTGAAACCTTGCTGGAAAGAGGTAAGCGCGATCACCGACGGGGCAATCGCTCGTCACATCGCGCCAAATATGTATATCTCTGAGATGAATTCAGTTGAGATGGCCGTATGTGGCGAATGTACGCAACTGGGACCGAGTCGAGATCCTCTTCCGGTCAAAGACACAAAAGCAAATTTTTTTTCCTCCTCTCTCCTTTGGCCTTTAACTGCTGACAGACTGTATTTGTTTGACGTACACTTCTGACATACCATCTTGTCTTCATATTTGCTTTGTCATTTCCTGTGAGGGTAAAGATAATTAAGAATCGCGCGATTTTGGCTTTAGAGATATAGCTTTATAAAAAAGAAATTCACGATCAACTGCTACACTGGAGAGAGGACTATTCTCATAAAATTATTTATATGCATAAAAAATACAATTTTATTGAAGTATCTAAAATTTAGCTAGATACGAATAAAAATAATTTTGTTGGACTATCAAAACAATTATGTAGGACGCTCAAATGATTGCTAAAATCATTCGTCAAATCTTTTCGCAGTATTATTTATTATTTAGGTGAGTCAACAATATTATTTTCAGATCCAGTTTTTAGATATTTCAACAAAATTGTTCTTTTCTATGGCGAGAATTATATTTAAATCCCTGCAACTTTTAAAAATTGTGTCAACTTAAATCAAAGTAAAATAATAAAAGATCGCTGCATTCCCATTTAACTTGGCATACACATTACTTTACGAAATGCCTCCGTAATACGAACTCGACGCGCGACATTTCTCCGTGTCAACGATATTTATTCTATTTTCGTAATATTGCCGTTCGAGACGCATCATCTTGTGCGATGTGAGACTTTACAAGGATCGAACAGGATGTATTTGATACGTTTGGAACGTCCGATAATTCAAACTACCTCCATGGGAGATCACGCATTAATCCCCTTGATTATACATGTATATCGTCGTGTTGTAACATGTTGGATCGATATTCCTTGTGCATATGTATACATCCGCGATTCAACTCGGATACGTGATCAGGAATCAGGAAGTGAAACTGACATATCATCTTCGATATTGAACTATTTGTAGATGCGGTTTAATTTAGATATGTTAACAGAAATTTTCAAATTGTATAAAAGATTGAGGTCGCATAGTATATTCAATCAGACATACATTATTGTATCAACATTTATTTCATTAGCAAATTTATGAACATATAAAATATATAATTATTTTCATAGCGAAAAACACATAAGTATTCATTCGTATTACTATTATTATTATTATTAATATCTACTATAAAAAGAAGTATTAATATCAAGTAGGATTTTAAACACGGTCTTTTTAAAAATATATTGAAACGCGACTTAAATAAAATATCTCTTAGGAAAAAAAACTGAATGTTCCAATGACTGATTAACTTTCAATAACTGATAATACACTGAATCAGCAATTGATAAAATATTATTAGTTGCTGTACAGTTAAAAATAGTTTATTGGAACACTAATTAGTTCTTTTTCTTAATGTATTTTTTAATTTAATATATATTATACTTATATATATGAGATATATATTTACTTATTATTAATCTTTTGTATTTTTGTTACATTGACATTAATACACACAATTATTAATATAATCAATTTTTTGTCAATTTTGATCTTGGTTTTAATTCTATTTAAAAAAAAAAAGTATAATCGAACAAGACTAATCAAAAAGTTAATTGATATCGATGAACCATTCGAAAATGGGCCACATAATTTTTAGAATAATATTGATATACAATGAAATCTCAAAATGATTCTCTTCATATATTGAACTTGCGTCACGACATACAAAATTACTTTTTTTTTTTCATCGTGATAGTGCTCATGCTAATTTTTGTCGTAACCCCGGCGACAGGTATATCCAGAATTCGCTCGTACAATCGATCTCGTGCTAACAGCAACATACTGGAAACAAGTAGCGTGTCGATACACTGTAGCGACAATATAGCGACGACTGTGAAAAGTGTCGATATAGTCGGATACGGGCGACCCCCTTTAATTTGCATACAAAATGGCCCATTGAGCATATTGTTATTTTAATTGGCCGAGTCGACGACCACGCCTGGGACAATGGCGATTCGATTATATACGCATTCTCTCGCAATTTTCAGGAATGGGTCGCGAGCGCGAAAGGGAAAAAGATTTATTTTGGCGCATCTCGTCCTCCCTGTCACACAATGTCTGTTGCAGTTTTATTGCGCAGAGTAATTTCTTTCTCGATCTTTTTCTTTCTTTTTCCGCATTTCTCTCTTCACTATTTTTCTTTCATTTTGCGCTATCGTGCGATCGATACATGTCCGACGCCAACCAGCGATCGCGCACATGAAATGCGCGTGGGCGATATTCGGCGCGTTTGATCTCACGATAGCGCCTGGCATGATGAATTATTATAATTTATGATAATTAGCGGCGCCTGACGCGAACGTGATTCACGTCGTATCTCTCGAATTCTTTAACATCTTAATATAGTGACACTATTTATTTTTGTTATTTGTCCCAATTAATATTCAATAAAGAAATGTTCTTTTCTAGAACAATACTTATTTTATTTTATATTTTTGTACTTTTTATTACATTTCATGCTGCACAATGACCTATATTGGACTTTCCGTTTAAGCCATTTGACATTTTGGTTATAAAAAGGAACATTGTTATAAAATAACATAAAAATAAAAAGAAATAATTTTAAAATATTTTTTAGTATTACGCATGAATCTATAATTATAATATATGAAGCAATATTGAAGTACATTAGGTTTTCTTTTTTATAATAATTTTTAATAATAATAATAATAATTTTGTAGTTTCTTAATCATTACAAGATCTTATTAACAAATATAATAAATACATAAAAATATCATGGGTTATCGATAATACAGCGTGATAAAGCCAAGTGGCTTAAAATTGATGATTAAAAAATTACTTTCTAAATTTCTTGAAATGAAATCTCACTTCAAAAGAATTAAAACACTGCCACTATTGAAAAAAAAAAATGAAACATTCGCACTCTTAAATAAGAGTGACAAATTTTAACTTTTCTTTGGAGAGATATCACTCCAAGAAATTTAAAGAGTAGCACGGAACATGTTAAGAATAATTATTTTATATATGTTTTCCAACAACATTATATTTATACAATATAATTTAGCACAAGTTTATATAATAAAGTGCAATCAAATATTATGACAGGCATCCATTTATGAGAGAAATATTAAATTATTTAGCAGCATCTTTTCTACTTTAATCCTCACTACATCCGTAGGTATAAGCAACAAGATATATTTCTCCATGATGCGTCGCGGCGCAATGTGTCGTAGTCGGATAAACTCCAGCGCTCCACTTTTCGAATTTTGTCGTTCGACGTGGTGCAATTTATGACTTCGAAGCAAGTGACAAGAGAATAAAAGAAGGTGAGAATATAGGAACGCGCGATTCTTCACGGGCAAAAACGCGTGTCGTGGGACACCGATCATAAAGTGCAGCCGCGTCTCGATTGGTGGTGAAACTTTGTATCGTGTTGTATGAGAATGCACATGTCTACGTGAATACAGTGCAACGATGAGCTATCGGGAAAAGAACACGAGAACGTAGGTATGCGGTACGTTGCGCATGTTGTGCGGTCCACCGACTTATTTGACGAAGCTATTTCAAAGCGATCGGTGTCTCCGTTGCTCTTGTTCCGTTTTGTTCCTGTTTCGCCTCTCGTACGCAAAAGCGTGATATCGTTTCAATCCTGATGCGGAATGAACCTGATGCGGATCGTTAGATTGGTTTCAGTCTTTTCGTTCCAGCGTGCAATGAGATCTCGTAGTTGCCCTGATAAAATAGTTCTATAGATGTACGGGTATCTGTAAATTTGATACCTTACACAATTTTTACGCTCGATACCACAATATACTGAGAGAAAAATATTTGGTATTTGTAACTATAACTGCGTGATAAAATCATTATTGTTAGAAACTCCATTTTTATAATTATTCTTGCTTTAATTTTAGTAATAATAATCGTATATATAATTTTCTCAAACATGAAAAAAGTATATTATAAATTATATAATTAGAAATATTAATTAGAAATATTAATTAAAATATCAAGATATAAATGTAATATAAATATAATGAACATTTTTATTTAGTAAATTCAATCGCAATTATATAATGAATACAATTATTTTCTTAAATTCACTTACTATTTATATGATATATAATAAAAATTAAAAAATATGTTAGGAAAAAAATTAGATTTCTAAGCAGTGCATGTGACTTATTAATAATTAATAGCATAATTGAATGAACTATATTTGCAAGATTAAAACAACTATAAATATGTATTTTATTCCCAAAAATGACTATAAACTATAGTTAAATATGGTAATTGCAATCATTCTTTTCTTAATATAATCGTCTTGCAACTGCATAAAAATATTAGACTGCAAATCTTAGATGAATTTATAACTGAACTTTTTTAACATTTAAAATTTATACAGCCCTATAAATGAAATTCATTGCAAAATCTAATTATATGCGCATTTAACTTGAGCTGTAAGTAATACGCGTATACATATACATTTTTAGATATATATTTAAAATGGTTATTTCACTCTCTCTCACGTATATAATATCACTATATAATAATAAAATTGGAAATACGCGTTTCATTCAATGCACACGTAACGGAATCATTAATTATCGCTAATGCAATCGTCTTCATTGTTAAAAATACACCTTACATACACATACACACACATACAGACACCGAGTGGATGTATAAAATACGATTATTAATGCGCGTCACGAAGCATATATACGAATCGCTCGTGTGCTAATGGATGCATGCATCTGACAAAAATAATCGAACGGCGAAGAGATTAATCAACGTTGCGGTGGGCGCAACGGCTTTCGTGAATACCGATATTATCCCTGAACTCGTAGAACCTCTTTTCCAAACGAGAGAGGATCCATGAGAAACAACCGGCGGGGATAAGTTACAGTGTACAGCGACAGAATCACTATGGTAGAAGAACAGCTACAGCGATGTAAGATGATTTCCCAAGTGATTCTCTCTCCTCCTGTGGCCCTCATCTGGTCTCCATCTCTGCCACTTTCTGACCCTCTTCCCTCCAGACTGCTTCGTCTAATCGTTGAGACGATTCCAGAGGAGTCTGATGAGGGTATCCCGTAGATAGTGTTCCTGTTACAAGAACGTATACATGTCATGTTAATGAGCGTGCAACGAGCCATGTCTCTAGTGCCAGTATTCGCCCGAAGGTGTTTAGGATTACGAGAGAACTGTCAATAGTTAGCTGTCAGTAGTGGTGCACACGATTAATTGCAATTAATGGGTTCTCAGTAAAATTTAATAAGTTACATTTTGATTATGATGACACTAAAAAAGTCAATGAAGGATTAAACTATAGTTAAAAATGATCGTACTCTCTAGATTATTCTTATAAAGTTCTAATTTGTGGTTTTGTAACTTCAGAATGGGTATTAATTTTTACTAAATAAGATTTAATCGGGAAGCGAAGCGAGAAATATCCATGATGGTCCTGCTATTCCGCGAAAGCCTCAATTTTCGCTGCGCGAATATTCACTGGCCAACTCTGAAGCGTTAAGAGATTATTCCCTAATTCTGTACGAGAATTCCGGTAATTCGATAATCGAGTTTCTCACGGTTGCATGGAGGAAAATCGCCACTATGAAAGAGATGAAAGTGATGAGATAGTAGGACAGTCCAATGAAAAAACTACTAGAACATTCTCTTCGTCCAGGTTCCATCTATTGAATTAAATCATATATAATTTTATCGATCATTCGCATTGCAAAATTTATTGCGAAAATAAATGGAAAATATATCATCATTGAAATGTTAGCGAGGAATAACGTTCGACGCACGTTGTAATTTTTATTATATTATTATATTTTTATTATATATATGCAGTTTTTCTTCTCTCTCTCTCTCTCTCTCTTTCTCTTTTTCTTACCTTTCTTCTCATATTTATACGTGGATAAGTTACAACGAATTCGCTCGATGTGTGTGTGTGTGTATGTGCGTGCGTGCGTGCGTGCGTGCGTGCGTGCGTGCGTGCGTGCGTGCGTGCGTGCGTGCGTGCGTGCGTGTGTGTGTGTGTGTGCGTGCGTGTGTGTGTGTGTGTGTGTGTGTGTGTGTGTGTGTGTGTGTGTGTGAGAGAGAGAGAGAGAAGAGATAGATAGATAAAGTGTTTATTGACATTCTAGTAAACTCTCTAAGAATATAAAGCATAGCTAATAAAGAAAGCAAAAAAAAAATTACAAATGAGAGAGACAAGCTTTATCAGTGGTAATGCAATTTTTTGCATAAATTCATTACACTGTCACGTCCCTTTAACTGTCGCATTCGTAACGAATCTCAGGCATTACCCATGTGAGAGAGGTTACGAGGATAGGTCGGACGGGTGCATCTCTTCTGCTACACACGTCAGCCTTTTCGCAATCCTCTTTTATTGGCTTCACAGGGCTTTTCTCGCGAACGACAGCAGACCCCGTTCTATCGTGAACCCCCTGTGCGAGGGGACTATACACAGATTTGTGTGCTATCCCCGCCGGATTATTTGCAGACGTGTGTCTCGCGTAAACATCCCCCATAACCCTTTTGTGCTAAACGAAACACGTCGGAACATGTAGCTGACGTTTCTCGCTAGAAACGAGCTCGTTATCGTGTTGCGTTGTGTTACATACTGCGTGACGTGGTTACTATCCGTTAATTATTCGTTTTTCCCACGCAATGTTTATTCGATCTCGAGTAACTGTGTTTTGATGGAACTAAACTTCCGTTTTCACTGGTCGAATAAATTGAGGTAATTATTTCTCATTTATTTACCATATATCGACGAATTCTTTCTCTCTCTCTCTCTCTCTCTCTCTCTCTCTCTCTCTCTCTCTCTCTCTTTCGTTAATTTGAAGTACATAGTTGAATATTCGCGCTCTAATGCATTTTTATACCAATTTCCACTTTTAAAAATAATGAAACTTATTTTGAAAACCAGTAATATTTTTTGAAATCAATTAATTCAACTGTTATAACAATTCATATTCTGTAACAAACATATTTTTTCATCAATTTTTATTGTCATCAATTTAAATAGCTGAAATATAAAATGACTCTCCTTCTCTCAGAGCCGAAAATCCAACAGCAATATTTTATAATGTATAACATGCAATACTTTTTTTTTATTGAACGATTTGTCAACAACCGATATTAGAAATTATGAGCATTTGTAACTCACGATCGTGCTGCGCGAACGATTTAGAACGCGTTCTTCAGGGAGAAATGAAGGTTCTGCTAGTTTCCGCAACTTGTCCGCGTAAAGGGCGATCTCGCGCCACCGTTAAGAAACGCTACCGATAAAAAGTTTCTTGGCGAAAGTGCGATGCAGCAGAGCGCACGTATTCCCCGAGGTGAAATATACAGAATCTCGAGAAGAGGATCCGGAGGTGCGAGCGACGTGAGAGTGAACGGATGTCCTTTTTCCTCTCAGACGCTGGCTCTCTTTTCCCCGTCATTCTCACTTCCCTTTCTTTTTCTCTGCCACCTCCGCGGACTTGCCGCCTTCCAGTGATAATTGCCGCTCCGCCAAATTTATTTCGAGAAATCTTCGTAACACTCACCGTGATTCCAAGAGTTTCCTCTGTGAAACACCAATAGTGTGACTTTTCAATTACATGAATTGCTGGGAAAATTAAATAAGAGAAGGTATATTAAAAAAATATTACTCTTTAGTATAATGATGTATATTGTAATATTTAATAAAATTGTAATTTTGAAACTTATTATCATTTAACAAAATTATGCAATATTGAAAAATAAATAAAAATTATTATTGCAAGAATTCGTCAAAATAGATAGAAAAGAGAATTGATGCAGTTTTGAAATACGAACGCGAAATGGATTTCTTAAAGTTGCTCACATTTTTTTTTTTTTATATATAGAGTGAGATGAATTATTTTGATATCGGTGACTGACGCGATCGATAACTCGGTTAACAAGAATTCTACGTGTTATATATCCAGCGTTCCAACTTATAATTTTCAGACCAGGTGGATATCGATTTGTTTCCGTCATCTTTACGGTGCAGTCGCAGGAGTATACATAATGCGCGAACGGAGGGAACACGATGTCCGTATGTCATTGCTATCCGAATGTCTCGTAATCCGATTTCGATGAAACATGTCTGCTTGGTATCGTCTACTGCGTAGAATTCTTTATATTTTCTGGCAGGCAAGGATATATCCGAAACACTTGGATAAACTGAAAGATTTGCATGATATAAGTCTTTCTGGTGGTGAATTCATGCAAGAATGTTCTTTTTATTGGTGATCAATTTTATCATTGTATATAATCGTTATAATCATCTATATTACAAAAATATTACCCAATCATACTAGTTTATCATGCTCGAATATTGTAAAAGACATGGACTTGTATTTATAACGCGCTTTTACGATGTCAGCGCATATTTAACACATATAATTCACGTTACGTATATTACAAAATTTTTAACACAAAAGCGCGCATTTTTATTGCCATAAAAGCGCTTTCTAAATATAATTATATAAGCTACTAATTAATAGAACATTATGGCAAACTGGCAATCTTTATTACGACTCGGTATATTGATCTAATTTATTGATAATATCATTATCAATATTATAATAGACGAAGTTTTTTGTTTAAATAACTTTATACACAATCGAATATGGATGCTTCACTGTGCTCGTGCTCGTTTGCCTGCCATGCCCTCGAAACATTCATTTCCGCGTTACTGGCCAATTCGTTATCGATCGTTATGAATTGTAAAAATGCCACGAGCACGCAATACAGAGAATCCCGTTTTTGAACGGGGTTCACGAAGCCGCTTAACGCATGGCGTAACGTCACAAATCTATCGTCGGCATAATGCATCCTCGACCGATCCGGTCGTCGAACTCAAAAGCCGCTTGCCAACGGAGCCAAGTGGACGGCGAGTGCACAGAAACCTTGGTTAACGGTGCAACTCGCGAACATCGTGATTTCCCTTTTGGACTTCTGCTATCAGATCGCAACAGAGATGCATCAAAAATGAGTCAAGAGCTGATGCAAAAGTACGTGCAAAAGCAAGAATTAACGATTGTATGCCGAGATATCGATCTCTCTGTAAGAAAAAGTAGACACAAACACGGAAAAGAAATGCTGCTGTAGCATAAAGACGTGATAATATAAAGACGTGATAGCAAAGTGTGCATGTCTGTTACAGATCAATTTATTTAGGATAAAGTCGCCTAATATGAGATATCTTTTTTTAAAGACTAGGTAATTTATTTAATTTGCAACCTTAATTCCTATTTTCGTGTCAATTTTATGGGAAATATATTCAAGATTTATCACTAAAAGTTAGCAATCGATAGTAGCTATACTTTGTTGTAAGTGAAATTTTTTTTATCGAAAGTGCCAATTGTGCTCATTCAAAAAAAGAGTTCCTCATATGAAATACAAGATAGTATCTCATAACAGAAAATTAAGGAAAAAAATGAAGGTAAGATTTTTATATTCGCTTTTATTATATTACATAAGTAGGAACAAAGAATTTGAATGTTATACATAATAATTATATAATTTTTCGATATGTGTGTATATAAGTATGTGTGTGTGTGTGTGTGTGTGTGAGTAATCTTAACAATAGAATCATCATTTTTAATGTTTCGTTCAATAATACGCTTTGAGATATTGAATTGTTTAGATTTAGATCTCATATTAGCTAGGAATACCTTGAGTATCTTATATTATGACTTCCATGCCTTAGTTTCATGATCATCAAATCTAATCTTTACAGTTAAATAAATCATTATATCACGTGTTTTCCTATTAATACGATCTTATTTTATCATTGCATGCAGACTTTATTACCAAATATTTATTTATTATATAATAAAACAAGGTTTGAAGATTAACCTCAACAACATTCAATTTCAAGAATCTTTTTTCACAACTACACACATGATTTAATAATGAGTTTTTACTAAATATTTTCTACTAAATATGTTTCACTCTATGAGAAATAAGTTCATAATAAAATAAAATCAACCACATACGCTTATTAGTTTAGCAGAAATCCCGCTATCTTATATTGGGAATTATCCCATAATAGGCGACCTTACCTTAGTAACATGAAGTTAGTTGTCATAGTTATCGGATATGTCCGTGTAAAAGAAAATTGTCTCTACCACAGCTAAACATGGTTTGCTGAAACTGTACTTGCTATCAAATTGTTACGCAGGAAACGTTTGCTGCAATGATCAAATACATCGACATAATAGCAAAAGCTTGTCTGTTACAATGATAATATTTAGGTCTCTAGGTGTCTCGCAGACGTTAAGGGTCCATATAGTACTACTGAATTTAGCCATATCATAATTTTTAGCTGTGGCAGCTAATCTCTTTTTTGCGTGAATCAACATGGTTGCAAAATCATTAATACAGAAGGAGAGCAAATTTAATTAGTTTAAAATAGTAATAATGAATACAAAATAATTTAACAATAATGATGAAATATTTCTTTCGACTCATTCTTTTTTTTTTCTTCTCTTAGTAGATCTCGTTTTTCCGTTCTTGCATTCTTCTATAACATAAATACTCCATACATCCACTCTTCCTTAAAACATATTTTATACGTATTGCAACATGAGTTGTCTTGTTGCTCTCAAGATTTTATATTTCGTGACGGGCAGCGGGTTTGACTCTCGATATTTCGCTCGATGGTCCGTTCTCTTATATCTTGATCGTTCATGTAACACATGAGCTGTGTCTTGACAGGCCACCCATATCCACGACTGTCAAAAGATTCGACGGATTGCGATATGCATTATCGGGAGAACGTATGACTGTCGCTCTTACTTTGCAGCTTTGGCGTCGTCGAGTACGACGCGGCCGTGCACTTTCAACGGACGTCCCGCAACAGTCTGGCGAGATGCGTAAATTTCTCCATCGCGGAGCACCGGAAGACGATGGCGCTTCGTGTATTTCGTAACGTCAGAAAGTGCACTCCGACAACTTCTTCTTACATAAGTGCTGTCAGTTGATACTATCTCGTGCGGAACTGTTTGAATGTCAAAGTGCTCTAATCGATATTTAAATCTTCACGTTTTATTAGAGTTACATTTCAAAACGATTTCTTCTCCGAGGAAAATTTTCCTCTCCGAGAAACTCAAAATATATAGTACACAACACATATTACATTATATATCAAGTAAAATTTTCCTCGGAGAGGAAATTTTGGACTGAGGAAGTTTTGGAATGTAGCCTAGGATGACATTAAAGAGCAAGATTTTAATCTTACCGATGAGATTCGCTGCTTTTTGAAAATTTTTCCTTTGCCTAGAAATGTCAGAGGATGATTGTGCGATGGAATGGCATCACTCCACAAGCGTTTGAAATTAAAAAAGTGATTTAACATGTTGCGTTGACATGTAATTTATAACTGGTAAAATAATAAGACATGATGTTAGCTTAAAAACATATGCGTGATATCTAAAATAATTCAAGAGATTATTTATTATAGAAGAGAAATATTTATAATAATAATAATTATTATTATTATAATACGCCGTTAAAATTGAAAAATTGTTGTTGATAAGGATTCACGAATGTTTTTTTATTGCTAGACTAGATTTATTGAGTCCCGCTTGACTTGGGATTTGAGACACGTCAAGTTAACAGATCAATTAAATTATTCACAGAGTGTCAAGTGTCGCGAAGAAAAGACTCTCGTGATCGAGCACAACGAAGTGACGGGAGTCATCGTGGCGACTGGAATTGATGGTGTTTGAAGCGGTGTGATAAGCGTTAGACGTAGATAGCCGCGCGCGTAATGGAAAACGTCAAATAATCCGATAATCGTTCCACGATAGTGCCTGAAGCGGCAAGTAGAAATACAAATTGAATTCGCCGCTGAAGGCTCTAACCGGCCGATTAAAAGCGGGGGAAATTAGGTTAATGCTGGTCCGGAAAGCCGACACCGTTCCACCGTCGTGCCGTGTCACACCGTGTCTGTCTGTGTGCATACGCGTGCTAAATGCAGATGCACATGCAACGTGGTGCACGTATGAGAGAATGGCCGAGAGTCTTCACTCTGGAGCCCGAATGGCTAGATTAGTTGATTCGATTGCTCGTACGATGATCGCTGAAAACAACTGATGTAATTATCATGTCTCTGAACGGTATTCATAGTGATTCTTGTACTTAAGCCTGTCTTAAGTACATGAAAAAAATAGATTGAGTGATACATTAAAGCTATAGCTTATTGTGCGAATTCAACATTTATAATTATAAAAAGATTTGATGATTTAACAAATCACTAATGTTATTCAGTTGTGTTTGCTACTTTCCGATAGAAAACTGACTGTTCGTATTATGACTGTAGATTTGATGAATCAGTAAAATTTGTAGCTATGCTTTTTTCCCATGTATAATCTTAACCTAAAAAACCTGTTTTATACGACACGCGGATATATTAATCGCAGAAAATATGCGAATTACAGTGGTTAATCTGGCGTTGATTAATCTGTGTGTTATACGCTTCGAAATTACGTTCCTCCTCTCTTTCGTGGTCTTCGATCGATTTTCATTCATGCGCAGCCTGCCATTGGAATTTATTCAACCGTTGTGGTCGATGATTGCGATCTTTTTTTTTTTTTCTTTTTATTAGAAAGTCTCGTCCTCTCGTGCACGCGCGTGAAAACGATAGAAAACACCCTGAACGCGAGAGGCGAGTACTTACCAGCGGTGTGCACGTTTCTCATCGCGACGCCATTGTATTCGGATTACGTCGTTCCATAAATTCGTTTTGTCCATTGTATGCCAGTTAACACCGCGTTTTGCTCAAAAACGTAATGAAAATAATGATCACGAATGTATAATCCTCTTGTACGTGCCCGGTTTGGTGTATCTCGTGTATGAGACGGGAAACATTCAGAAGAGCGGTATGAGATACAAAAATAGAAGAGAATCATTTTTTTTTTGCTAAAATTTAACAATGATTGAATAAACAGAAATATTTTTGTTGCTAATTTACCGGAATATTTCGCCATTATCATACAGACACTTAACTTTCTTCTTTAACCCAATTATCTCCCTCCTTTAATCGCATATCTTATCGAGATATTACTTGTTTCATAAATTTCAAAGGGTTTCAGAACACGAGAAACTACAATTGATTATCTCAGTTTCTATAGTCATGAAATGAAACTCACACACCGTGCAATTCCCTTAACGACGCGATGCGACAACCTAGGAGTACTTCCTGTCGGGGATATTGCAATTTACGCACATGACACGCTCGTACTTTCTGATTTATCCTCATAATATGCGCAAACTAGTGTTGTTTATAGCATTAGCGAAGTGGCAGGTACGACAAGTAGCAACTATGCTAGAATATTAGAGACGTGTCTCCGACCGGCAGTAATTATCGACTCACCCGGTGGTGTACTCATCACACGCTAAAGAGAAGGAGAACTATAATGATTCTTTCTCTCGGTTTAATCTTACCGATGTTCCAGCAACATACAACACAATCTCCAGTACGCGCCCACCCACGCGTCTCAGAATGTCGGTCTTGGATGACGCCGTTTCATGGGGGTTCATTAAGGTGTGTAAATACGATGGTATGAAGCCGCGAGTGTATTTGTTGAGAAAGTAAATCGAAGATGTATCCGGGATCCTCGACTCTCACCCCGCGGCGACAATATCTTTTTCAACCGTTCCCTAAGAGAGCCATTCGTCCGTGAGAAAATTCTAGCGATACCGGCTACACATAAGTATGTGCTCGTGCGCGCGCGCGCGCGCGCGCACGCGATCGTATAAACAGATATTGCCGGGAAGTTAAAGCGGATTAGAGGCTCTCGGAAGTATCGACGCGATCTCGAAAAAGTACGTTTACTGTAACAAATAAAAATGAAACAAAGTATATAGCGATACTCTTCTTCGTGACTCCTTCAAACTTTAATAACGCTGTGATCATCGCAAAATTGTCCGATCTTTTTTATTTGTTTATGTTTGTCTGAAATGAGACTCGCTATTGTTGAAATCTCTCTTAAGTATTATAAATTATTACGAGGAGTAATACTAAAAGTTGTTTTTGATTTGTAATATTTCTTTGTATTGTATACATCTTTGCCAATATATTGTATTTTATTTACATGTAATGTTGCAGTTGATATTATCTTTAGTGTCATGTATTAAGAAAAAAATGTACTAAATTTTAATAAGTATCTATTTATTTGAATAGTGCCAACTGAACATTTACTTATAGTAAATAATCATTTATTTAATGAAACAAATTATTGTTAAATCAAATTAAAATCATATCAAATAAATATACTTATCTTTATATCTAGTAAATATTTAGTAAATATTATTATTTAAATGACTTATTAAAATTTAGTACACTTTATTTCAGTGATTATGTTGTCGCCAAGTAGTTAACAACCTATTGCAAATTTATATAAGATACGTGAGATTATATGCATCGTGTTTAGTAAGTCTAAAAAGATTAAAAAGCATTTTCAGACGGGACAATGAGGGTTTTGATGACATTGTATGATGCAAGTTAGCTTGCTTCACGTTGAACTTCACTGTCTTGCTTTATTTATCTCGGTGAACACGGGTTTGTCACACTTCAACCGTAGGCACCTTTCTACGCGAAAGGGAGATACGTGCAAAGGGAATTGCATGCGGGGAGAATGCATTAAGGATTCTAGGACACGAGGAAGAGATAAGACACCGCGCACGCGGCAGCGCTGCAATGTCGGAGTATGCAGATATCGGTGCTTGGCGCGCGCATAATGCACACGGTCAATTATTTCCGTGCTATCGAGCAAAGGATTCGTGCGGAGGAGTGAAAGGAGGAAAACGAGAGGAAAAAACGAGCGATGGAGCGAACGCAGAGAGCATTTGTCTTTAATAGGTTGATTTTTTAATACTTCGCTGAGCATACGCGGAATACGTGCCGACGAATAAGTAATCGGATGGGATTTCAGGACATGACCGCGCAAGATAAAATCCCGTGGTATGGGTGGAATATGGGCGCGCAGCGTCGTGACCGCGTAACGCGGTCAGTTAATTATTTCGCTCGCTTGGCTCCACCGAAAAAAAAAAAGAAAGAAACGTTTACGAAATGAAATTAAAAATTCCACTTCCGTGAAACTTATTCTGACCGCACTGCGAAGAAATTCTATTCTCGTAACCCGCAACTCATATATTATATACTTTATACGTTTAAAACATTATTGCGATGTGATATCAATTTTTCTATGTGTTTCTCGTTGTTCACGATTTTTAATCGTATTTCCCTCATCTTTTTCTTTGCATCTTTACGTTATATTTTTCTTTCGTCTCAACTTTTACTGTACGTATGTATTCCCAAAACATTCTTTCTGCTATTGTAGGAAGATATTCTCTCTCTGTGATCTCTCGCTTTCCATTTCACGAAATTGTGGAGAACGACATTCCTTTCGCACAGATACAATATTTTGTCCACTTTGGAGACGGCGGCGGCTGCCGCGCGACCCGAGAGAATTCCGGG
>NW_017259213.1:4417559-4418861 GCF_001594045.1 Atta colombica | reverse complement strand
AGAGAGAGAGAGAGAGAGAGAGAGAGAGAGAGAGAGAGAGAGAGAGAGAGAGAGAGAGAAGATGCGCCATGATGCAACGTCGACGATATGCGGATATTAAGGCGCATAATGCACACGGTTAATTATTTCCGCGATTCCGCACCGAGGACACTTCGATACTCCCGCTTTATACCATGCCATACTCGAACGTTTGTTGCCCATTCTACCGAAAAGCAACGGGGATAATGGAAGGAACGATGGAGGGATGAGGTCTTGTGTTCCGATAACTTCCACGATTAAATCCCGTAATTACGGCACTCGTCGTCGTGTTCCCGTTTTAAGCGACGTCCGACGGCTCTCTAACAACCAAAATTGCGTGAAACTTTACAGAGCTTCAAAAGCGGATATTATATCCGACCAAATGTGATTATGGTAAACAAATATCTTGAGAAAAAGATAAGAATTAAAATAATCCAATGTATTCATGAATATTACAAAAGAAGATATACTTCGAGGTTACTTCGAACGTTACTTTGAGAAGCAAAAGATTTTCTTGTTGCGTTGACGCTTGATGCAAATTACTCCTCGTAACCTTAATGGGTTCAAAATTAATCCTTTCAGTGGAAATGGGGACGTTAACTATATTGATGTTAGGAACTTCTGTAAATCAGGCAACTCGAATATATTTAGTAGCACTAACTCTCCGTCAGGCTATACAATATTATTGCGCAAGTTACATCGTCCACGGCATGCAATTCTCGCATGTAATATTCCAGTTAATCGAACTTCATTGGCACCTCCGCAGGGAGGAGAGCGGCTTAGGAAGGAGGCTCTAATATCACGATAAATTGCTTTTAGATTAATTTCCTAATGACATTGCCCTCCGGTTAACGTGTTATTATATTAATTAACGACTCGTTAACGCGCGTAAAGTGATGTCGCTCTTCCCTCTTTCTCTTTCTCTGTCTTCTTTTCTCACTTTCGACAACTATGCAAGTCTGACACGAACATGTATTGAATTAGCGATAAGACCGCGACATGTCCTTAGCAATACGAGCTATCCTATTATATGTATGTAATTCGTCTCCTTTGTCGCGCTAATTATTTCACGTTTTAATTAAAATCGCCTCTACTAGGATGCATGTACATGTACATGTCAAAAGAGTATGTATGAGGACCGAAGAATATTGCATTAGATCCGCGTTAATTAACGGCTCGTTAACGATATGCGCGTCTCTCGACGCAGTCGGGCGTTGGTAAACATTCATATTCTGTATCGTTGATGTATGAAGAGTGCAGGGAAAGAGAGAGAGAGAGAGAGAG
>NW_017259213.1:4402116-4417459 GCF_001594045.1 Atta colombica | reverse complement strand
AGAGAGAGAGAGAGAGAGAGAGAGAGAGAGAGAGAGAGAGAGAGAGAGAGAGAGATATGAATTTTATAATTTATAAAACGCTCGTTGAACTTTTACGAGTCACGTTACTTTTCACTTCGTTACTTCGCAGACGCTAATTCTTCATTACAACATAATGAAAGAACATTAATAATGCCACTATATTTTGAATTCTTGTTACGGACAAATGCTGAAGCGTATAAATTACTAAAAGATTGAAATTCGCATTGCGACAAAAATAATAGTGGAATACCTTATGATACCTTCTTTTATATACATTTCTGCATTCTAAAAAAATAGTGGTATTTACATAATTTTTACTGTGTTGATATTAATATTAACATCAATATGATATGGATTTAACATCATGAGTTTTAAAGCTACACAATATGATGATATTAACACCAACACATCGAGAATTATATAGACACTGCATAGATCCATAGAGTGTAAATTTTGTCTCTTATATTTATGATTTATGATGCGAATTTTCTACAATATCTACAACTCCGTTTTACATTTAATCTGAGAAGACAGAATACGAAATACACTTATTGCTTGTCCTGTTATACGTTATACCTAAAACGAATAATGCAATTGTTCCAATCGTAGACCATCATCAGAGATGTCCAACATCTGCTAATAGACATGATTCACTAATTACAACCACGATCACTGAGAATTCTCAGATGATGAAAAAGTTTTAATCCCATCGTCGTCGAGGAGACGGCTCTTTCCTCCGGTAGAAAAATCGCTCAATATTTCAACGGAAACCTAACGTGTTTGCGGTGTGCCGCAATTACTTCGTATTTTAATTAAAGTTCCGAGGCGACTCATCGGCGAGGACCCCGCGTACACTTGTGTGTACTTTGCCAGAGTTGCGGCACGTCATGGGGAACTTTGTACTCGGTGGAGCCCGCGGGAACACTTCGTGTGTACGCAGGTACCTCCTCAGGCCGTGACGTACAAATTAAACGAGACTCGGAATGTTAATTACTCGATTACCGTGGTACACGTGCCACAGCTGCACGTGCGATTTATGACAGGGACGAGAGAGTGAGAGAGAGCGAGCGGGTGCGCGGTAATTGAGGCTTCATCTTCGCATTAATAGCCACGAAAGCAGAGCCGCGTCATTCGGCATTGACTGTTCGATACTAATTGAGAGGACTTTATTAAAATTTCCTCCGTCGTTATTATCAATCACTAAGCGCCGTCGAGCGCCGTTTAACATTGAAGACGCGTGCGGTACGTGACGCCACTTCACTAATCGCTATGTCCTCTTATATAATATCAATTATATAAAAGACATAGTGATTTTTCTTACAAACTGTCTTTTAATCTCTGCGATAAAAAGTTATTTATATTTCATGTATCTACATAGCTTTTACACAATAGAGATTTAAAAAAAATTTCTTGATTATAATTATTATTATGCGACAGTTAAAATCTTTTTAAATGTAGAAAATGGGTCATTTCGTACATATCCTTTCAACAAAAGAACTGGTGAAAATGTTACACAGTTAAAAATCAAATAACATTACTATATGTATAATGAAACCTCCACGTTTCACAGCGCGCAATAGAAATGTGGTTAATAATGGCGGATAAAATTCACGAAATAAATGTCCTACTTTACGGTCATTGTGATGGCGTACCGAAGCGATATTTTGCGACAAACGTTGTTTCCCCAGCACAAAGCAGGTTTTATTAACGCCGACTTAGTCAGTTGTAACGTTACATTGCAGCTTTGCATCACTATAATCGCCCGAAACGCTGTACTTAAACGCTTGATGACCACGCGCGCGCTCGCCCGCTTGCTGTGCGCGTAATTTTCCATTTAATGGTCCCGTCTTCCTGACTAATTTCCCTCAAACTCCAGAGTGCCTGTTATGAACCACCTGCCTGGAACGGCTGTCTAAGCCTGAAAATTCGAATTTCGCCTCTTGGCAAGGCTGACATGTGATCGATACGAATTGTATCATTTTTGCAGAGGTGTACCTACGTTATACAATTAATCTATATATTTTGTGTGTGTTAAGTACTTTCTTTAGAATTATATTATTGATATATAATATATTATTATAGAGCAAATATATAGTTGATGCAATATAATATATAGTTTTGTATGTTTGATTGAATACACTATGCGACCTCAATTTTTTTATAGATACAATTTAAAAATTTCTGTTAACCTATCCAAATTATCCTACTTTATCGTATTTATATAAATATATATATCCAGATAGAAAGAAGCTATAACTTCTCCGATCAATAGAATCTTGTATTATCTTCTGATATATGATATTTAATCAGTTCAGATATTCAATATTTAAACTGTGACTTTTCTCGTTAAAGTTTAACTTTATTGTTAAAGTTTCATTTGTGCTCTAATTTATTTCAAATCGCATGTCAGAAATATCTAATATCTAATACAGCATGAAGGAAGAAAATTGTTCCTTCACTCGGAAGTAACAATCTATAACGTTTTCTTCTTTATCAAACTTTAACGGTAGGAAAAGCGCTTTTACTATCGTTTAGAGTTTATTTAACGATCGGTCGTGTAACACGTCTCCACAACAAAAGTGCTAACAGCGAGATTAAGTTCCATAGAGTACCCGATGTTTATAAAAATCTCTAATGGCAAGCTAATAGCTCTTGTACGGTCATGCGTAATATCTATGAAGGCACCTATTCGACAGGCAAAGAGCACTGCTTGTGCGCGCTAATGGATAAACTTCGTCTGTAAAGCCGCAAATTAGCTTTATCAGAATGTCGCATGCATTCGCGCCTCGTCTTTCGAGTCGGCACGACTATTCGAATGCTAACTACTTGCTGTAGCGGTTTACACGTGGATGTGGGGACGCATAATTACGTCTATACAAGCATTGCGCAAATTCGTCCGCAAGCGCGACAGACGGTGGTGCAACGTAAATAGATTAAAGGAAGGGTTTAGGATAATAAAATCTCTTGTCCGAATTTAGATGTTGAAACGACCGATAAGGAGGATAATGACTCTCAAGAGCGTAATTTCATGAGGAAAATGCCAGGAGTAGAATAACTTGTTCGAGATGATACGTTATCGAGGGACGTTCTTCCTAGCGATGCAGTAGGGAAATGCCTTTAAGCTTCTACCGAGAACTTTAAAGTTTTTTAATAAATTATTACTTTAGCGCTAAAACTTTAAGCATGTTGCATCGAAGAATGAAATCAATTAAAATATTTCCGGGTTTGTACATTTTATACAATATGAAGCAGGAGTTTTTTTTATTTTTACAATTTTTATTTTTCCACGACCAAAGATCGTTTTATCTCTGCATTTTCTTATGTATTTTTCTTCATAGAAACTGAAAACTATCATAATAATGACGTTACACTCAAGGAAAAATTGATACATTGAATTAATTAACGTTAATAAAATTCGTATTCACATCATTAAATTGCTGTTAGTTATGCTTCAATTAAAAATTTTCAATCGTGTCAATTAATTTGAGAGAGAAAATAAATTGTGAATTATTTTTTAAATTATTGAAGCATAACTGACAGTGACATCAAAATGTGAATAAGGATTTTATTAACATTAATTCAATGTATCAATTTTTCCTTGAGTGCAACTTATAATCATTATTATAATAATTTTCAATTTCCATGAAGAAAATTACATATGAAATGTAGAAATAAAACGAACCATCACGAAAAAATTGTATCCTCTTTTAAACTATTTATCAAGAATTAATGATTAGATAGAAATTCGAAATATTCTTTATTTCCATAATACATTTAAGTTAAATTGCTGTTAAATACGTTTATTGCTGTTATATGCGGCTGATACTTCCCTTAAACAAAGTCACGAGTCCAACGACAGCTTTCTTTCGCGAAAGAATAAATAAAAATCGACCGGGCGGCATGGTAATCGTTCTCGCATCGGCGGCGAGTTGGCGAGTCGCCATTTATCACCGAAAGAATCCTGACGAAACACACAGCGGGGGAGGTGGCGCATTATCGCGCACGCACACACGCACTCTCCTACAGCCGTTACATGCTGCTACATGCCCGTCACTCTTCGGACCTCTTGATAGCCTTCGGAGGAACGGTCGACCTCACGCGTTCGTGTTCGCAGACGAAACGATCGAGGGAACGAGTCACGAAATCACGGTCGGCATAAATCTTCGTCCACGTGTACGCCGGGGCAAGACGCGGATCATTCGGGAGAAAGTAAGAGAGAAAGAGAGGAAAAAGGCGAGGGAAAAAAAGAAGACAAAGATGGACGGCAGAGCAAGGTTGGCGAGAACCTTCGCTTCATAGGACAATGGGATTAACGAGGGGCACCACCTGACCGTGGCCTGCAAAAGTACGCCCTGTCGCGCAACTGTCACGGTTTCTCTTGAGATCGACGAATTACTTCTCAATTTAACAGAAGGGGATTGTTTTTTGAAAAATATTACTTGGAAAGCATTACGTGAATGTATAAGTATTCTAATTAATTTGCAGTTTTTTTCTAACATTCGCAACGCTATTCTTCCTCTCCTCAATAGCTTGATATGAAATTTTTTTCACAAGCATCTTTTTTATTCGAAATATTTGTATTTCTAACGATTAGATTTCTGTTATAATTCTCGCTCACTTATCCTTCGAGAGAGAGAAGGACACGTATTAGTTACCAAGGGTAGCATTCTCTACGGTGGTATCAATGAAAATTCTTTGAAAAAACAGTCGCGAATACTCTCGCGAGATTTCCCATTTACCACACATTCAGGATGAATCGATAGCTGTTAAAAGCAGCGTAACTGTAAATCGATCGGTGTAATTTGAATCGTAAAAACCGTAATAGTCGGAGTTACCGTCTCCTGATACACCGTTACGATTTGGGAATTTTCTGCGACTGGCACATGACATTTTCCAAAGCTCGAGGAAGCTCGAGCGCGATGGTGCTATCCATTAAAAGAAATTCCACGGTGATCGCACGTTCCCTGTTATAGCGACGAAATGAAAGCAAAGTACCAATGGCGGAGTAAGCGCTTTGTCAGCCATTTCCATCGTATTCCTCTAACCACACTCGACTCGCCTTCCGTCTTTTGCTGTCATGAGAACTTGGTTGTAATCTCCCTCTAATGGCTATGAACTGCAACATACCTATTGATTAGGTCATTAAGTGAGAAATGGATGTTTTATCTTCATTCGTCTATTGGGAAAACTCGGAGGAAAATGGGCGTCTGAAAGAGCGTTGGTTTTCTTGATGATTCTCTGGAATTCTACTATGGTTTCAGTAACGTTAAATATTATATTAGAATTAAATTTTTATAATTTGTAAAATAATAAAGAAGTTTTACATTGTCGCGTCATGTCCTCAAAATTTATTTTAAGGATATACTTTAATTTATGTTTTCGACATAAACAAATTGATTAAATTGAATCTAACAAATAGTATTTTCTACATATATAAAAAAATATTGTCATACAATCGATCATTTTTTTGTAATTAAAATTTCTTTCAATATGAAATATTTTAGACAATACCGATTTGTGAGAGATTTTTGAATTTGTGTTAAAAAAGTTTATTCATAATGAAAGTTTTCATTCCCCAAAAGAGAACGGAATTATTATAATAAATAAAATAAATTATCTCACAGCACGTACATATTGTAAGAATCTCAATAACAAATTCACAGAAATTTATTATTATTTAAATTTAACTTGTTGGTATTTATGACATGATTTGGGAAATACAACATACTGACATTCATTGTTACAGCCATTTATTAGAAATCATACTACTGGAAATTATGTAACGCGTTTTATACATTTGGTTTGTTAAGCAGCAAATTGATTTAACAGTTGTGAAATATTTGTGACAGTTTTCGCTCTCGAATAAAATGTTTAACTGTTGGTCTCTTATAAAAAAACATGCGAGTAAAGCGATACGAGAACATAAATTTAATAGAACGAAATTAGCAATTTAAACTCCAGAATATAGAAGCACTGTGTTAATCACTGTAACGCCTTCGTGATTTAAACCTTTGACATGACATTTCACCTTTCATGCTTCCACGAGGTCTTGGCATCAGTCACGCATGATTCTAGAATATTTCAGACCTTTCATAGCGTTTGCTGCAGTTAATTTGCTAATTGTGCGCTTTCAAGCGCCATATTGCTCCTCCTCTTCTTCCTCTTCATCCATATCCTCTCAATTCTTTCGACTCGCGTCTCGCTTTTCAAATGATGCTTAATTACTTGTACCGTTATTTAGATATCAACATACACTTGCTACCAAACATTTTATTAAGTATTGCTTCTCTTAATTCACCGTTCAATTTAATAGGCAATGTAATTCTTTTGCGCGTACATTTTGAAAAATGGAGTTTGATGTGAACGTCGAAAGTATGGTGTAAGCTGTCTTTCAAAGGTGTCGTGAAAATTGTGTGACTTGCTGCAATATCGTGTTCTTCTTTCGACTAGTTTGATCTTTGACCTAAATTTCTTGTAAAGTCTCAAAGAGAAATTTAACGATAGTACAAGACATGTGACGCTTCTTTTTGGAAACTTAAAAAAATCTCACATCTGAGATTCATTGTTTTACATCAATAATTATTATGTATAATTAAAAGAATTCTCTTATTACTTATTTATTTCTCTTCTCTATTTGCTTTGTTTATTTTGTTTATTTCATCCACTGCCATGAAAAACTTTAAAAACTTCGCTTTTAAAAGCTTTTGCGATCCTAATTACCCTGCTCGACGTGATACGTAATATTGTATAAAAATCACAGAAGTAATGAGATCTCGATGATTACGGTTGACGAGATCGCAAGAGTGTGAAAACATTCTCAAGAACCTTTTCAACATTTTTCTTCCACTTATAATTTCGCTCAAATCTTGCGGTCTCGTTAAAATGGTTAACGCTTCTTGAGGATTGGCTTGTAAAGAATTCAAAATTGTGACAAAGCCACAAGCATCGTCGTTCTTCTTTTTAATACTTAGCAATGTTGAAATGAGTATATATGTAAGTATATACCAATTTTTAAAGAAGAGTTGGTTGAAGTACAATATATATTATAAACACATTACAAGATAAGCTTTAACATAATTCCTTTTAAAAAATAAAATAAAATTGGGATTTTTTATAATTACTTTACTGCGAGCAAATTTATTTCATAGAAAATTATTAACAAATTTTTATACTTTTTGCTAATGACGCAGGAATTATTTTTTGCGCGCCATTGATGCATTATTCGCCGTAATACGGGCCGAGTAAGAAAAATGCTTCTCCTCGAAGTCTATTCTTGCATTTTGCTTAAAAGGCGCAGAGCCATAAAAGTAAAAGGCAGCCGCTCGCGATAAGTACGTGCCCGATTCGCCTTCTTTCTCCGTTGCGGCGCGGCGTGACAGTAAATCATTCTTTGCGAGACGTGACGCGCGACGGCTCGTCGGAATATACCTCTCCGGATCGTTGGTAACAGCCGTAAGTGTATCCAGGAAGTGTGATACAGAGCAGGGAAAAGCGCCGAATAAATAGCACGGAACATGGAGCAATGTGTGCACATAACGTAAGTCATTGCGTGTTTTCGACTCCGGGCAACCGGTAAAATGTTTTATGCCGGACAACGCCTTCTTACAGCTGTAAATAATTCAGTATTATGGATAATACTTACTCGACGACAGTAAAGGATTTTCATGTCTTCATGCTCAATACTTCGTAATGTTGATACGCCGAAATGGAGTAATAAATTTATCAGTAAGACGACATGGCAAGACGATCATAAAGCATTAACATTGTAAAATATTTTATGGGATATATTTTAAGAAATGCGAACTAACATTGAGTCAATACAGATCATGCTCTTCGCGATACACGTTCTGTATTTCACGAATTCGCATTTGCGTTTCATTTCTCGAGCATAATTTTCTGCCATTCTTTCACGCATGTGATTTTTCGCTCTTGCGCAAACTTGGAGCGGTAACTCTTTGGTAGTGCATGCTGATCTACTTATTGTACAAGCCATAAACTGAACTTTGCCCGGAGCTACTTTTGGCATTACGCCCGTAACGCTGACGTGATATTATAATACTGTATATTTAATGACTTTATTATTCAGTTTCTTTGTTGTTTTAGCGTTCTGTGTCAAGGTGTTTTCTTACTTTTGATTTTTAATCGTTTGGTCTTTTTTTCTTATTTTTCTCTTAAAAAAATGAAAAAAATTCTATCGAGAATGAATGCTGAGACGCTTGGAACTTGACATCTTGTCGGTTGACAATTTTAATCATCGATAATAATCGATGGCTTACAATTTACAGCGACGGAAATTACTCAGTTTCAAAGGATCTTATTAAAAGGATCTTATTATCTAAATATTATTGAATAATAAATTGAATAAATATATAATAATGCCTTCCGGCAATAAAGTATGTTTAACAAATAAATTTCTTGTATCATCATTTCCAATATTATTTCACATTTCTAAATAAATCATTCAAAAATAAATGTCAAATTAATTTATTTTATCCATATTATTATTATTGTTATTATTATTATTAAAAATATTGCGAAATGTAATGCCTAGCCATCGTTATAAATATCTAAATATGTATATTTAATTCAAACGACCATCGGAAACATTCATATTTCTGCATATTATTCGATATTCGCGCGCATATAATTTATCAAAACGCATTTATTCCGTCGTAATATGTCTATTTTCACAAATTTCAACGCATACATACAATAGCTGTTCCGAAAGTATTTACAGACAATCCTTTCACTAAACGGAACGTTGCGTCGTTTAAAGCGTTAAACCTCATCCGAACGCACATCTTCTTCGGAAGTAAAGCTTTCAGTCGATCAGCGGCAAGAAAAGCACGACGGAGGGGAGGAGGAAGGTGGAGCAGAACGAATTGAAAACGAAGGGAAAGCTAATAACGGAGCCTTCTCTTTCTGCGCTCACGTTGGTGGCAATAATCGGCGCCTCAGCGCGCACCGTTGATTTGAGGCCGCGCAAAATTGAGCTCTCGAGTTGAATTTATTCGGTTTTATTGAGAAAGAGAATGGCGGAAAATCTAAATTTGCCGAAGGAGGCCTGAAGAAAAAGGGAAAAAGGATAAGGAGTAAGAGAAGAATACAACGTGCGTGTTAAAGGTTCGTTAAGTTTGAAGAAGAGATCGACCTGTAATACGCAGATAATGGATAATAATTACAACGATGAGATAAATTTAATTACAGCCGTCAGCGTTAATGTATCGTTGATGGCCGTCAGTTGATATGCTCCATTAGCGATAAATGTAATATCGTCAGCTTTTTATGTTTACGACAAAAAGCATGCCATTGCATATAACCTCTTATTACGAATTTATCAAGATCACAGATCATTCGAATGGAAACTTGACAATCGCGTATAATTACGCGATAGAAGATTATGGATAATATGAATGTTTGTTCCCTTGAAATTTATGAATAAGAAAGGATACTTATGTAAGTATTATATATATAAAATGTTGTAAATTTACATTATTTCTCATCTCATGAATGAAAAATGTCAAATTTGATCAAGACTGTTCTTTGTGCCAAATAATATTTCTTATGAATTTGTACAATTTCTATAGTCAACTGTGCGCCGATTATTTGTCGGACTTGAAAACATATTCCTAAACTGAAGTAGTAATATCACAAATTGAATTGGCAAGCAATTTGATTGCTGCAAATAAACATTTTAAAATCTATAAATAATTTATTGCGAAATATAATTTCATACATTATTTCTCGAGGAGTTAGTCACTTATGAATAGGTTTGACTGATTTCCGATTTCTTGTGATTTTATGCGATTTTAAAGTGATTTTGATTTTTTATTTTTATTGAATTTAAAATAATTTTGAATAATTTTATTTTATATTTTAAGAATTATCGTATGATTTCAAATGATTTTAAGTGATTTCAATTTGATTTCTTAGAGATTTGATATTGAAATGATTTCAACTGAGTTTGAATTAATTTGATTTCAATTTAATTTCAATAATGGATGGATGCTTAACTTGATTTTGTGAGTGAGCTTTCTCATATATTTTATTTTTCTTAAAAACACAAACAGAATTAGTCATAAAAATGACGAATCAAAGCGATACATCCCGCGGCATATTTATCGCGGAAAACAGTCACAGGCGAGAAGATTTACATCGAACATTACGCAAAGCGGCCATATAATGTTGCTCCAAGGATCCAGGGTGCGCCGGGGTGCGCCCTGCGAGAGTCAATTTCGAGCTGTCGTACGTACACATAGGGGTGTGTCGCGCTGCGCACCACCGCTGTATTCCGCTGCACAGTATTTATCGCTGGCGTCGCGTGAAAAATCTACGCCGATGCGAATATTCAGCGCGCTCACGGCAATCGCATTTTTCCTTTGCCGCGCCAGTTAAGATTTATGGCGCACTTTCGGCGACCAACATCCGATGTGTCTGGCTTTGTGTGTGAAAGAACATAATCCCAGCAAGCACGCTCGTCTGTGGAAAAGGCGAGCCGTGCGCGGCTACGCGAAGTGCAAGCTTCCACGGGCTTTCGACAATCGGCTGGCCATTGAGGAAGATTGCTGCCGTCGCAGCTGTGCCTCGAAGCTCAGCTTTCGTTCTCCTTCCGAATCCCCGCCTTAATGCCTCGCGACGGCATGTAGAATCCGGAGATGAACTCTTTGAACGCGCCGTGAGTGCCGAAACTGTCTGCGGAGTAAAGTATCTCCTTGGCTCACGGAGTGGCAAACGGCGAATAATCTCGGCTTTTCAGTGAGAAACTGCGCATTCAATATCAGTCTTTCATTGTATTTGGTAACTTTTAACTTCCAATAATGAAATTTATACAACGATATAATTTGTGTATCGGCGAAAAAAAATATATATATATTTTTTTTTATATATATATATATATTTGTGTAATATAAAATTAATAATTTTTAATGTAAAAGTCTATGAAAATAGTGACTAAAAACTTTCTTTCAGCCTGCTATTCCATTAAGGCGTAAAATCACGTTTGTGTTTATCTAATAAGGTAGAATACTAGATAGATATACTAGAGTCGCATTTCTCTGTATGTGTAACGCTTCGTATGTCCTCCATGAATTGAAGGAATAACCAACCAAGTTAATACCAAGCCACGTCAAGCACGTTTGCCGCATAGCCAACTGCAAATAACCGCAGTCCAAAGTACATGGAATTACAGGGTCTGACTGGATGGACTGACGCGTAACAGCGGGAAGGCGGAAAGTCCATCGAACGGCACCGACCGACCTACCTACCTACCTACCTACCTACCTACCTACCTACCTACCTACCTACCTACGTACCTACCTGCCTACCCGCCTAACATGCTGGAGTTTAGTTCGAATCAAACTGCCGGACATCTGTCGACGAGAATTCCGATGTGGCGCGTAAACCGCAGCCATCTCGTTCGCTGCATCCTAACGGAACGTCATCGCGAAATCGAAATAACCACATATTCCGCGTACGACTTTCTCCTCGTCCTCGTTTCCATGACCACGTAGTGTCCCGCTGACACCTTACGACGCCCCATGTTTCGGATATTTCCACTTAGACAATTTCCATCAACGCGGAAATCTGAACATAATGCAAATGCTCCCTATTGCCCGAGTTTCTCTCATTCGATCAATGTTCTCTGTAGTGCGAATTACTTGCATCACTTTACGATTCTTGGAGCACAAATTTCATTGACAGCTTTTCGATTTCATTCTGCATTGAATTGGCGAGAACGAATTGGCTTTCGGTTGTATTTTCTGCGAGGTTATTTTGAAAGATTTTTTAGTAGGTTAAGTATGTCTAGACATTTTATTGCATTTGCAAGTTTATTAATAGAGCATAATCAGCGCATAATTCAGATATCTTTCTTTTATTATCCCGATGAAGGTGATAATGCATGCAGATGCAATATCGTTATTACGAAGTAGATTTATATTCCAAATACATAAAAATTTAAAAATTTGCATTCTACTGTATATAAAATAATTTCGCAAAAGAATGCTCCATGCTTGCGTGTAATTTATCAGAGTGGTTAATAATAAAAATCTTACAATTTGAATTATTAAATCTTTTATCTTACGTAACTAATTCCAAACAAAAAACACCGTCTGGATATTTATTCTTAGAATGTATATATTTACGATAATCTATCGGCGTTTGATTTATTCCTGATTCATCCATCTCTAATATCATCTCCAATAATCTTCATGATAACTGCAACGATTTCGCGCAAGATCATATAATGCCGTAACGTTTATTGAGCCACTTGCGCGACACTTTATGGAATCTGGAAGGACTTCCTACGAACGGTCGCATCGACTTCCGAGAGAGGAATAGTTGGAAGATAGACCATTCATTGAGTTTCCGTTGCCCGCGTTAGCTACCGAAGAATGGACGACCGAGAGATCCGCCAGCAATTCCGCTACCCTCGAGATATCATACTTCATTCGGTGTTCGGGGTTCAGGGCTCATTGAGAGCTTCCGCGAGTATGGACGAATCGTGATTTTGAAAAATAAAAACCGCTTTAATATTGTATTTCCTCATTCAATAATAGCTTTTGCAATGTTCGTCTTTGGAAAGCAGTAAAGTAGAAATCTGCTGAAATAAACGTTCTCTTAGTTTGTGCTATTGAATCTCTCTAGGAAAGCTTGCATTACGAATTGTATGTTTGCGAGCGATTATTGATGAGTATATTTGTGGCATAGTGAGAATTCGTAAAGTTTACACATTTGAAACTTATTCACTCATTACGTCGATTCGCGATCTGAGAAAGTATAGAATTTTTATAAATAATAATTTAAAAGAATACATATTACGCTATTCACAATTTAATTTGCACAATTAATTTTTCTATACAAATAATTTGAAACAAATTTTTGATAGTTTAGAGACAACATTGTTTTTCTATGGCATTAAAAGAAAAGAATTAACGAGCAATGTACACACAGCGTCATCAATTTGAAACTGCGCGAGCTATCTTTGTTGAACACGTATCGATCGTTACATTCATGGCGTATTTGTCACGGATGATTGTATTGCAGTGATACGAGCGTCATTCCATAGGGATGCAACAATAGCTTCTCGTTTACGATCGACAAGTATGTTTCAACGTTCTCGCGCTCACTTAACGTAACTACTATGATAATCGTGATTGAAAAGATATTCTTTTTATTACCGCACACAAAAGATCCGAATTTTTTTTGCATGAATCCGAATCCAATTCTATTCCACTTACAGTATGCTACAGTATCATATTTCATCTAACAAACATCCGATTCCTTTATTCGATAATCCCAATCAAATATTCGGTATCACGTATTGGAATCTATAATCCTTTACAGTTGACGTTCGACATTTTATATATACTGATGTTCATTTTTTATCTGTCAATATTGAACAATGAAAAGATCTTAAGGATTCTTTCTGTGCATCGAAAACAAGCAATAATAAGCAACGAAAACAATTTCCGATTTGACGCGAGTTTAAATTAAGAGTTGTTGTGTGTGACACAATTCATAAATATATACGTCAGAAAATCAATATTACATTCAAATATTACCTATAAATACATTTTATATAACAATATTTGTATCTTTTAACTGTTAATGTATATAAAAATCAAAATTATCGTTAAAATTTAAAATAATATAAAATATAAAATTTTCATTTTTTTGTTACACATTTGATTAAAAATATTTTTATAAAAGATTAACGTGTAGTTATTTATATACTTTTCTTATTTCTGAAATGAAAAATAAGGACACAATTATACCCCAAATTGATTGGTCATCATCATATAATCAGTAATTAGTAATAATTTGTGATGCTTTTCAGAAATTTCTTCAGAGCTCCGATACATCTCAATGTACTTTTTAGCTATTATTGGCATTATTGTTACGAACGAATATCATTCGAATGTACTAAACGCGTAGAGCACGAGGAAGATAAGAAGCTTTCCGTGCTACTAACTTTTTATTCCGAGTAAAATCCACTCCGTCTCATTCGTTCACGTTTTTTTGCGACAGGTTTTTGAGGCTTTTTTTTCTTTCTCTCGCTTTGCTTGATATTCACGAAAACTCCACGGTGGTCAGTGCGGATGCAGCTGCTGCTACCAGATTACATTTCAAACCCCTCCGAAGGTCCTCCGAAAGTTGTGCTTTCGGATATATTTATAACAGGAATCATGACGCGCTTGTTATACATCGAGCGCACGCAATTTGTTCATCCGCGAGACGAAACATTGGAGAAATCAGGGAATCTACTCTTTCGCACATTTAATATACGTGGATATATCTGTTTCACGCTCGCATAACTTTGTATCCCATTTTACTTGCTAATAATATAATAATTTTGCTTCCTTCTATTATGAGTACCTGTTTATATCGCTATTTCATATTTTAAACGCGCTTCTTTAACGAAAACAATTTTAAAGCAATATAAGCCCTTCGAGCAACATATCTGCTGCAAAGATCGAGACAAAATAATTGTACGACGCAAGAAAGTCCTTGCAACGATCTTGTCTTTCTTTTTTCTTATTTTAGATAATTCTAAACAAATCTGAATGCGGATCAAAGGTAAAGCGCAGCGGAAGAGGAGAATAAGATGGTGCAAGAGGACGCGCGCGCATCACGCGGCACTGTTTTAATCTAGGAACCCGCTCGGGGAGAGTCACGTCACAGTAGAAAGAGTGGGAGTGGAAGGGGGGAGGGAGAGAGAGAGAGAGGAAGAGAGAGAGAGAGAGAGACGGGTTGGTTATAGGAAACCGGTATGGATAAGAGCACGGAATAGCGAAAGACATAAAGGCAACCTGACGCATTCCATTATAGTGATGTCTACGGCGTAGCTATCGCCGGTAACGGGCCAGCTGACGGTAGCAGGCGACGCCGGCAGTAGCGGTGGCGGTGGCGTTCACCACCAACCGCCGTAGTTTCGACGTAACTCCCGTTTCTCAGCCACCCCCATCCTGTATATTACACAGCGGGTGTATGCACGCGCGCGCGCATACATCCGTGATCGTAGGTACTCCATACGTTCGTATACGACGAATACGGGCCACCTTCCATTACGATGGCGGATGCATCCTCGCATTTGCATTTTACAACTGACCGCGGAATTTTGCTGCACCCCACTATTTCCGTTCTATACGTCATCTTGAGGCGCAGCGCATCCTCAATAAGGATCCTATCTGTTATTGGCGGCAAATAACGAATCCACACCCGTCTGATTCTTGAAAATGAGGCCGCGTTGAAAATGCACCACTGAACAAAAGTCCGAATAGCTATGCACGAGAAATAGATGGATAAAAAAATATTCTTCCGA
>NW_017259213.1:4400501-4402016 GCF_001594045.1 Atta colombica | reverse complement strand
ATATATATATATATATATAATATATGAGTTGCTCCAACCCCCGATGCTACTTCAATGATAACGATTTTATATGAATTTCGTCACATTATATGTACCTCGAGTGATTTTTTTAATTTATCGTTAGAAATTTCTTCAAAATTCAATTTTTGTCTTTAAATAAAATTTATAATTTTTAATTAAAATTACACGAAAAACAAAGTATTATTAAAACGCTGTTGACATACTTAATTTATATATTTACATGGTTGAAACTATATCTCGCCGAAAATTCAATTTTCTTCAATTTTCATTATTAAATAAATTTATAGCCGATGCCTATAATAAAACTATCTATTTAAGATACACATTCTTTCTATGTGTGTTACGTGCATGTGTGCGCATATGTCAACAATGTTTTAATAATACGCAGTAAATAAAATAAACCGGCAGCAGCAATCGTGTCTTTTTGTTTTGTGACGTAAAATGCAACATCCAGATCAATTTTGAAGAATACATACATCGATAACTATTATCGTAAATAAATATCCAATAAATCTGCTCATACATGCAATAAAACATTGATGTATAGAATCAAGCAAGCAATCGTGGTGACTAGTTCGTATTGATCGTTACGAAAAATATGAAAAACAACATATGGACAAAGACAATCGATTGTGTTTCGATCATCGTTATTGCAAGTATCGATGTGTATAATTGCTGTGCTATGGTTCGATATTCATCTACTTTATTTGCGTCATATGCAACGGCTTCGCGCTCGTTTTGCGACCTACATTGTGGACGATCTCACAATAATCGTCTATGTTGCAAAGCAAAATCGCGAGTGATAATCCTTCTAAATATCCGTGCGTGGGTATTTATTTCTATTTTTATCGACCGTACGAAAACGAAGTGTTTTATTTGTTATTTTACTAGAACCTTTTATTTTTGGCGTCCTGTCAAAGAAACCTCATATTCTGCCATTCTTTCGAACAAAAGAAGCGATATTATTTTAATTTCTCATTTTTGCGCAAAAAGCATGGTAAATTCTGCTTTCGTTATTCGCATGTTATTGCGATCCATCGAATGGTTGTTCGCGATGAACGAGAACCGCTGGATTATACGTTAAACACATCTCGAACGATAGCGTAAAATGAACGTTTTCCAACAGTACTTTTTCCCTTCTCTCTCAGTTCGGATCTACACGTTTTAAATATGAAATAAATATCATATTGTATACGTATATATATATATATATATATATACGTGTTTCCATTTTTGTGATAAATTTTACTCGCAAAGAGACTCGCAAAATCACAGGGCAAAATGTGGCACTTACATGATTGATGACTTCTAGCTGTGACATGCTATCATATATGTGCTGATAGAAATCTGGAATTTTCATTTTTGATATAAAACATACCTATAAACAAGGCCTAATGACAAATGTACCAGTTTCATCATCTACAATTGATACCATTGAATCAAATCGAGCTAATTCATTACGCGAGTAGATTGACATATGAAGAGTCGTTGATC
>NW_017259213.1:4377077-4400401 GCF_001594045.1 Atta colombica | reverse complement strand
TTAATGAATATATCATTACTATATATTTTTAAATATTAATAAAATATTTTATTTAAGTAGAAATTTTTTAAATTTTATTTTAGTAGAAATTAAACAATATTTAAGATCGTTAATATCTTAACGAAATAAAAGGAGTCGAGAGAATCAGAGAAAGAAGAGAGAGAGAAAGGAGATGGTAGATTATAATTTTATATTAAACTGCTTCTATCCAAGCACAGACATCTCGTATTTATCGTGTCTGTCATAAATATAAATTAATCTACCTTTATCTTTAGCTCCTTATAGTCTCTGAGACAATCCTTCGTGATGGATCACGATATTCTTCAGTCTGACGCAAGATGCAGATCTTCGGTTAATCCTTCGTCTTTCCCTCCCCCTCCCCCCCCCCGCCTCATTTTCTACAAAGCGTAGATAAATCCATCTTACACCCGCACATTATTGCAATCTTCAGAACAATCCCCTTCGCCAGATCCGTAATCCACTAAGTATATCTTTCGCAGGCAGGTTAAATTGAGTTTACTGTACGAAATATAAGGCGGGCAGCCGAATGGATCCGACCGTATCTCACAGGCGTGTCTTTCGTGTGCCTTTGTGGCGGTGCCTACCTAACTCGTCGTCGACGGCTACAAAAGATCAAAGCAGCCCTGCTGCGCCAGGAGTCCACCCTGGCGCGCGCGCGCCACGACGTGGCGTTGCGCTCAATCGAGTGCACAGTGCTCTCCTCCAGCTCCAGCTGTGGTTCCGATGTTTGTGCACACCCTCCAGGTTCCATGCTCAGCAGAGTCGAGACTTGCATTATTCATGCTTGGCGCACTCTTCTCTCTCTCTCTCTCTCTCTCTCTCTCTCTCTCTCTCTCTCTCTCTCTCTCCCTTCCCTCTCCCTCTCCCCCTCCCCCTCTCATATCTATCTTTCTCTTGCTTCTATGTGCGCGTTAGCCTCTCCGTAGCTTTTCCTTTCTCCTGTTCAGTTCCCGTCGTCGAGCCGCAACATCCGGTTTCACCAACTACACCAAAGTGCCAACTTTCTCATTAAGCCTCTCTCGGCCCGTAGTCCCAGGAGATTCCGCGGTCGACCATCATGATCCTCCTGCTTCGTCCAGCAATGCTGGAGATGCCCATTATCTGGCATGCAGCGGCCGGCCTGCCACCGCCGCTTCGGTAAACGACGCCTGTTTTCTGAATTAGTTGGGACGCACTTAACCCCGATTGCGTTAGTTGTTCCAAAGTCTGTTTCCACGATCAAGGGTCAGTTCACTAGGGAGATCGCTTTCTGTGATTGTACCCGGATTTTCAATTAGAGATACGATGCTCTTCGAGAAGGAATCTCAGAGAGAACAGTGATCGTTAATTAAATTTTAAGGAACACGAAAATAGCATAGTTGTACAATAATGAATTTTCTAATTATCTAAAAAGCGAACTTGTGATATTTTGTTATGTTTTTTATTATATGTTTATATACTTCTAAATTTCTTACAGTGAAATCTCACTCCAAGAAAGTGAAGACCATCTTTGAAGAAAATGAAAATATTTCACTTCTCTTTGTAAAAGAGTGACAGCTTTCATTCTTTTTAAAGTGAATTTTCACTTCAAAGGAGTAAAATCTCATTCTAAAAAGAAAAATGAGATTTCGCTCTAAAAAGAATGAAGATTGTCACTTTTTTTCATGAAGTGAAATATTTTCATTCTTTTTTAAGGGTGATTGTATTTTCGCTCTCTGGGAGTGGGATTTTACTACAAGAAATTTAGAGTGTAACATCTACAGAAAGTGGCTAAATAGAATGGATTTTTTCTTAGAGTTTATATTTGACAAAATATTTATAACTGTGCGGCATTGCACAAATGCAATTGCGCGTGGTTCTGCACTGTTTGAGAAATATCGGGAGTTTTATGTATCATTATGAGAGTACAGCAATACTAATTTAAAGTTTCCAAGTATGTCCAAGGATTCCACTCTCGTATCCCTGTATCGACGATAACGTAACTTTTATTTAACGATGCATCGGAACTCGGAATATAGCAAAAAGATAGAAATATGTTTCAAGGACGGCCAAACGTGGAAACTCCAAGATAGCATAAACGGCATTCGAGCGGAACGATCGGCTCATCATCAGCAGGTAGCATCGAATTCGCTTCTTACGAGCGATAGTAAATATTTACAGACCAATCGAAGATATAGCGAGCTAAATCCGTCAGCGATAATATTATCCTCCTCGTTTCGAAACAGGATTTATTGTAAAAGCTTCTAGGGACCGTAATACTTCTTTAGTGCGCCGATCGTCTTGGAAATACCTTACTTTAATGTCTATATTTACTCTTTTCCACACATGCTTCTGTACCACATGTTAATGGAAAGCATATATTAAAAGTAATATCATTCGCTCCAAACGAAAACGTATAAATCTCACAGACATTTATTATTCGTTTATGAATCGTAAATGCTAATCATTTTAATAATTACGTTTTTATTTATTTGTAGTAAAGAATTAATTTGTCGAATTTTTTAAATTAAATTACCATAATTTCGCTTTTATGTTCAGAATTCAAAATTATATTTTTTTAAGTAATAGGATGATTTTTAACAGCTCATTCTTCTAAAAATATAATGCACATGTATATATCCAATATAAATTATAAAAATGATGTCTTCTTTAAAATAAATAACTGAATGCACTTGCGTGCGTAGACACACGCGACAAATAAAGTGCACATCAAATATCTGAACCCGAATAAATATTAGATGGGCCAGATAAACTGTATAAATATTAGACAGGACATAATATTATTTTGTCAAAAAATAGAGGAAATATTCAAATATATTACTCATATGAGACATGCATATACGGATTTTGCGTAAATATTAAGTGTATTGCAGACGATTTATAGCAAATGTAATATTAATTTCGCATAAATCGTAAAAATAATTATCATTAGCTCGCTCATCGAACGCCACATATTTTATAGCAAGAATATTTCTATTCACGATCGCGAGTTGTGCCGTAAAATAACGTATAACGCGATACCTCATATTCCTGCTCGTCGCTTCCGCCCGGTCCTAGAAATCAAATTTTCCCATCCAATTCCATTTTGTTCGCTCGGCTACATCGATTAAAGCGCGCTGCCATCATTCTGACTGGTATGGCCGACAATATCGACCGCAGCAATCGAGGAAATAATGTTTCTAACAATGCATTAACAACTTTGGACAAGCGCAAAATGATTCCTAATTGTCATGTAGTACGTACCAGATATTATTGCTTTTACTTTAACGCTTTAGTGGTATGTAGAACTGTTTTAATTTTCTACAATTTTAAATAATTTAATTCACCATGCGAGGATAATTGCGTTATATTGCATATTGAGTAAATGTTTTCGTTAAGATAGAGACTTGACAATTTTGAAATATAAAATAATAAATTAAGTTAAATCAGAAGTGCATCTGTATATGATATTTCGAATTGTATTAAAAATAACGTTCACTCTTCCTTTTCAGAGCACCGCAAAAGTTAGTCACTCACATATCAATTACGCAACGTATCATTTCGTATAAGTGAACTCGCAGTAGCATATACATCCCATATACATCCATCAACGTAGTTGGCGTAACAGTCAATTTGTTCCCAGCGATGGGAAATCCTGTCTAACCCAACGAATTTCCTGACATAGATTATCGATATCTCATAACAAGGATTGTGATATACCGATTATTCGGTATTTCATGCTAGTTCACCTCCATCAACGTTCCATTGTAATGGATGTAATCGAAGAATCCCTTGGGATAGAGAAACGAAGAGAGTTTATAATTGTCCTCGATGCGCTGTGGTAAGTAAATAGGATCTTTCAAATAGATCGTTATCTTTGGTGGGTAGAGAAAACCAATGTGAACGGATGTATAAACCGCAAAGCCGTGGAATCGAGAAGGGAAGTAGCGAAGGAGTGGGCATCGGGAGCAAAATAGTATTGGATATAGAGAAAAGAGAGAAGGTATTCACGGATAACTGGTGATTCTCTATCAAAATCGTTATTCACTATTTTTCATATTCTATCTTTGTCGCATTTCTTCTGTTTTCCACTGTATCGCTTCGTAAAATATATTTCCTTTTTTTCAGAGAGTAATATAACTTGTAGAAATAAAGTATTTTTATTGAGCGATTCATAAGTCAATTATTAACTTTTAATACTTACTATTTAAATTATTTATACTACATGGAAAATTAATCTATAATATAATTATATAAAATGTTAAATTGAAATGAAGTCGCTTCGTTTATGTGATCGAGTTTTATTTAAATCAATACTGTACCGTTCTTCAAAGTTCTCTCTTGATTATTTTTATTAGCCGTTCCCTAGTTTCTCAAGCTCAATAATCTATCGCAAGCGAAAGTTTGACTTAAAAGTCCAAACAGAGTTATGCGAGTTTTTTATTTTATCAGGTATTACATTTTTGCTCCTCAATCTCCCTCAGCAATCTCTTATCCTGGATTACGATATTACATCATCAGATACTCCTTCCTGTTCTTGTATAATGATCTTCACAATATATATTTTTGTGTAATATATATATATATATATATATATACACATGATATAAGAGTACATGTATGTAAAGCAGATAACTGAACAAGAGAGAGAAAATTTCTATTTTTTGATATTTCCAGTAGAGAAAGATAGAGAAAGAGAGAGAGAGAGAGAGAGAGAGAGAGAGAGAGAGAGAAGACGAACGAATTGGTCGTTTTAGTCATACCTTGTGTTGATCGAATCTGTATATGATATTCTAAACTTATATATGTTGCCCACAAGGATCTTTTCCCATGAGTGTCATGCGAAAGGGAGCCCTTTCAGTTGCTGTGAGTTGCTGTTGTCAACGACTATAGCGTTGAAGGATTCTATGACATTAAAGGTACATTTTGAAGAATCTTTCAACGATTCTGATAAATTGCACAAATCTACCATCGATGAAATGACGAAGTGCCATCCCCTGGTTATGCTAGCCATTGTGTGAATCTTTACGCTTACGCGATCGATTCGCTCACAAGTTTAAAACGGAGAATTCTTTTTGTTTTAGAGGGAATGGTTCTTCTAAATTTTTCAGCAAAAAAACACCTAGGAGAAATCTGCAGAATGAATTTTTCCAGAAAAGATATGCACAACGCATCCCCAACCAAATTTGGTTACAAAAGCTCGCTCCGATTTGTAAATGGAATTTTTTACTTGTGCTTTTGCAATTTCTTAGGTGTTGCTAGCAAATGCTTCTCGTATTTATTGAGAATTTGAATTGAGCAGAAACGAATTCGCTGGAACAAGAATTAATAACAATTTTTTACTCTATTATAGGATAATTCGATTATGCCACGTACGTTTCCATTTTTAAAGATTTGAAGTAAACTGTGCAAGATAGAAGTACCGTTAACTAATTAACATTTATTTGTAAAATCACACGTACTCACGTAGTATCGTTGATGATTTTTATTTACTGGAAAGAACTGCTACACGTCTAATCCGAAAAAGCTTGCTTATTTTTCTTGTGCAAATGAAAATTAAGCATGTCTTTAACGAACGCCACGAAATGAAAAATTGCGAGAGAAATTTCTTGGCTAAACCAGTTTTGTGAAATGAGATACGCGCAATGATAATCAGCGACGGTCTTTGAAAAAGCCTCGGTAGCCTGTTGGTAAAGCGATTTTCCAACTAACGCGCACCCGCGCTCGTGATAGCGATAAGGAAATTCCAGGCCTGGCTGCATTTTCGAAATATCTCTCTCTCTCTCTCTCTCTCTCTCTCTTTCTCTCTCTCGCAATTTCTTTACACTCGCCGTTTCCTTCCTTTCCTCTTCTCTTACTTCTTCTGTCTTTCTCTCTTCTCCGAAATTCTTAAGTAACGAAACTCTCAACAGAAACTTCTTGCCCGAGGATGAATACGTTGCTCAGGATGCAAAAAGTAGGTGAAAATCCTTCCTTTTTGCCCCATGTAGTCCCATGGTGCGCTGAATCGCTATTCCGGAAAAGAAAATGAAGGGGACGATCCAGCGTGTGTAGGAAACTACGTGTGCGACTAAGAAACGTAAGAAGTTGCAAAAGCATGCTCTTTTTCTAGAGCGGGCGGATAATAGGTGGAGATAGCGTCGTAGTTATTGAATCCTCTCGCGCGTGTGTTGCCGCATAATGTAATCGAGCTAGTCTGCGCGGAAGGAAGGAAGCATTCTCTGATAAAGGTAGATTTCTTTGAAATCACGGAATCAATTTCCGTTAACCGTGCACGGCACATATTAAATGCAGCCCGTCCTCTGCTTTGTGGAATATCGCAAGCATTTCATTGAAATAAACGAACGCCATGGTAATAGTAACTTTTCAAATCGTAGTTTCTTATTCTTATACTAAGAATTATGATATCTCGCGATTGTTTGAAAAATAAATAAGTACAAAATACGGAATTATAAAATTTGTAAGATAGCTCATCTTAGTTGTCAAATTCATTTTATTCGTATTTATTTATCTTTCAAAATATATCTCTTATTTTAATTGCTGTAGAAATTGTCGATTATATATAATTAATATTGATTATATAATTAATATTGATTATATAATTAATATTGATTATATAATTAATATTGATTATATAATTAATATTGATATAACAGAGATTAATTTAGTTCGCGTGATCATAAAAAAGTCCGACTGTACAATTACAACCCTGTACGATAAAAGTTAAAGCGCATGGTAAAGGTAAAACATGCAAACTTAAACGAAGGGAGGCCCATCGTGTCCGTTAATGCGTGTCTCGTTATGCAAATCCATCGGACTCCGTGATGCGATTTTAAAATGCGCACGCGAAACTTTTTGATCACACTGACAACTTTCGTTTGGCTGCTTAGTTGGAAGGGAATATTTCACGTAAGCAAATCCGTGGATCAGGAGCCATGAGGGATATCGAGCGAATGTCCCGTTTTATCCTGGACGCATTCGCGAAACTCCTCGTAACCGGGACATTTCGGACGGAAAGTTAGCGCGGAAAGAAACGACTGTACGACTCGCGGGAGCGGAGCATCGCGTGGAACGCGAACACCGGCGATCCAGAAAATTGCAAAACTTTGATGCGCCATAAATCCACCCCAGGACCAAGCCAAACCTCGCCGACAACGGTCGACATTAACAACGTCACTTGACGCGACTTCTTGACACAACGTCTCGGACGCTGACTCCACCGGATGTTGTAACTGGCACTCGTTAGAAGCATACGTTTGCACTGGAATAGTTTGTGGCACGAAGCACAGTATCAAAAACGATATACGAGAAACAGCACATGGAAAGAACGATTTTGCTGAAGCTTTTAAAAATTTAGCTAGATATAGATCTGAAAATAATTTTATTAGACCATCAACATTTTTAGGTAGAAAACATTTAAATTGATTTTTAGAATGTTAAAATTATTTTCTTCTACCTATCCAGATCTGAAAATAATTTTGTTAGACCATCAAAATTTTGAGGTAGGACAAAATAATTTTTACAGTTCGAACAATACAGTTCGAATGTTTTAAAAATTTTAGAGCTTTAGAGACAATATATCTAACTAAATTTTTGAATACTTCAGGAAAATCATTCTCTCTATACATGTTCTCTTTTCCTCGTAAAGAGAGAATTCCGCCTATAATCTGGTTGAATGAATCCGCGATGCATTTGCTTGCGAGTATGAATAAATATGACGTACATTAACTTAACGCGTATGCGTGGCAGCGAATGCGCCGTGCGTTTCCACTGCACTGTGATTCCGAATATTATAGTTATTAAGTGCGTGCGTGTGTGCGTGTGTGTGTGTGTGTGTGTGTGTGTGTGTGTGTGTGTGTGTATATACGTACGCGGTTACATATTTCTATGCTCTAGAGGAAGAACTTTCGAAGCAATAGCGAAACACGATATACGTCTACGAATATCACGTACATTAGAATCAAAATTTATTGCACACATAATGCTATTACAAGTACATATTTAAGAATCTTTTTTGGGTCTATCGACATATGTCGGACACAAGGATTGCATGTCACACCTCTTACTTCCACGTGATCATTTTTCATATTAGATCCTGTGCGCGTCAGCATCACGGAGCACTGTTTAAGCATGCTACATAAGCGTTGCTGCGAGTAATGCCGGTGATACGTGAGCGACGAGCGTGAAACGCTAAGCCGCACCTGAACTCGCTGCAATACATCTGGGATCTAGTCCACATTCAGCTCCAAGTTTATGTCAGGAACACGCGCCATTTTCCAGGAATTAGTTAATTAAGTTAATCCCTATCACGTGATTCTTGCTACGTCCGAGAGGATTATCTTTGTTAGTAATTCAGTCCGATAAAGTGTTCATGAAACACATATAATATAACGAAAATTAAAAGATCTATCCTAACCTACCCTAAACGTTGTAAGTTGCTACATATATTGTAATATACATTAATTAAATTCTATTAACTAGAAGCTACTTCCGTATTGCGAATAAAATATGTATAGTTTGCATAAGCGCGACTAATACACTAGAACTGCTGAAAATTGAAAACAATGATGTCGTAATATCTCGCTACGTTAATTTATCATACGCTGATGCATTATAACGTATTTCTCGCGGAGTAACTCTCTCAACAAGTAACATATTATTGATATTACGCAGGCCGCAGTAATATACTTCCTCATCAGCGATTTGCTACGTTACACGTCAGATGAGGTTCAGTCGACGACAGAAAATCGAATGAAATCGCAGTCATTAGGTCCATTTCACGTGTGTATCCAATTTCAATTAGGCTAATGATTTCCCAGCATATTTCATTCTCTGCATCGCATGCGCTTCCCGGCTCGTCGTTTTTAATGACAATATTTATACGCGCGCACGACAACGTACACTTGACGTTTTGACTTCGATGCAGCTGCAGCACTTCATTAGACTGGATTCAATTTGCCAAAAGTTTTGTCGGATTTTCAATGCGCGCCACGCTTGAATACGCCTGATAGGCGTTCGCTATGAATTAACGTCGCCGCTGCTTTTTAAGCTGCGCGCTTTTAACGAAAACGAATCGAATTATCGATGTTACCGTCCGGGAAACGCTGTTTCCGATATTTACGCATCGCCGACTTTCGCATTCATTTTATATTTGAATTACTCTGACGGAATAAGCTTTGAACAATCAAATCCCATCTAGAAAAAAAAAATGTCGATGTGTGTCCATTAATATTTAATATTATCGTTCTTCCGGAAAACGAGAAACTTTATTTTTGTTTTTGCTCGAACAATGACAGGAACAGTTGAAATAAGAATAATTTAATGAGTCATAAATTGCACGATTCTCTTCAAATTAACAACATTGTGAGAAATATGAAAATTATTTTTCGCATAACTAATTATTATTTAAAAGTAGCTACCTCCGAGTTTTGTAATTTTCGAGAACTTATCTTTTAAAAAAGAAACATTCTCTTACTTTAATTAAATTCCGCTATTTCAATCTGTTTCATTGACATAAACCGATGAACATTTCTTCATTACGGGCGATGCATCAAATCGCAAATCATGTCTTGCGTATATCCTTCCATCTGAATTTCTACCAATTTAATAATGAAATGCGCATTGACGTGCGCTGTTACGTGCTGCCAAGTAGCAGCAGCAGCGCATCTTTTCGCTTTATCATCACGTGAAACGCTTTCACGTAATTGTGAGGAAGTCCTCGACGTTGACGCAACGCGTCTATTCGCATCTTTGTTCATTTTCTCTCTTCACTAACGAGAAAGCTACGGCGCGACGTCCGTTTTCCGCACCGCTTATTGAAATGTAGATGTAGACATGCTGTGATGCTGGGAACAGGGCTGAAAACAGAAAGAGTCGTTTCAGGACTGAAAATAGAAAGAAAATGGACGACAGGCGCGTTTTTGTCTGCGCATTTTCAACATGCATAACATCTACACGACTGCAAGTACATAGGTGACACGCGGCACACCATTGGTCGACATTGCGGAAGAGCAACCGTGACGCGATCCAGAAAACGGATAAAAGGGCGGAAAGAATTAATGATGGCGCCGACTCTTCCCGAACATTGCCCTTTTTTGCATTGTTTCTTGTTATCGTTTGCATTTCAGCATGATTTTATTTTATACCTTGTTTTCTTGAAGGAATGTATTATCTGTAAATGAGAATTATCGGCAATGTTAACACTTCGAGATGTTGATAGAAAATAATGGAGATTAATCAGCGTCGTAGTCTCTCGAGACTATCACTGAGAGACTGCGTTCAATGAGATTTTTCTTGCACTCGATCTTCGTTGAACACATTGTGTAAAATATTACATTTGTAAATATCACTGAATTGTCGCCATGATTTAAAAAATTTTAATAAAAGTATCCATTTTCACACGAGGATATTGAAAGAGTTTTTTAATTATCAAATCTTTTCGAATTAATTCTTAGAGAAATCATACTACCTTATGTATTAATATCTCTCCGTTTTCATTTTCATTTATTTTTACGTTACCTATTTGTCAGCCGTATTACAATTTTTTTTTCTACGCCTATTTGTTCGATACCGTATCGAGAGAAATCTCGGGGAATTTCTACGTTGACAAATGAATTACGATAAATGAGTTACGGAATCCCAGCGACTTTAAGCGGAAGGAAGACACAGCTCTGGAAAAAGAGGCGAGAAAAAGTACGTTGAAATGGCAAAACGAAATTAAACAGTTTTACATGGTCAACTTACAGTTTCTGTTTTATACTTTTTTTTATTTTTAAATTATATTGCATAATAAAATTGTAATGATCAAATTAGTTCTCTATATTTGATTTTCATTTGATTTTCATTTTATTGATATACCTACATTTTTTACCAAAATAAAGAAAATAATCCGCATAATAATACTTGTATAATATTGCGTTATTTACATTCGTTAATTGCAAAAAGTTTGTATTAGAAATTAAGTAAATTTATTAAGTAAATCTCAAATACAGTGATTCTACGAGAGTATGTTACATGGAAATAACAGATTGATTAATTAGGCATATGTACTCCGCGATCGATTAATTTACTTACCTTTAATTTGAGCCGATGGATTTGATTGGAGGTTGAATTGATATTGCGATCGATAAGTCCTAGGCATTTTCTGTCTATTTGAACAATCGAAGGGAAGGAAATGACAGGAAGCTTAATAGAGGTGTTCTCTCATCAATCTCGCTGCGAGAAAGCACGCAGACTACCTTTTTTCTTTCGATTTTGGGGGATAGTGCCTCATTCATCGCATCGCAACCGAGGCAACGACAAATTACTTTTACTGCAATTATCCCAATCAAACGAGAATATTCATCACTTTAAATGAATAATTTATTTAATAAATGTAGTATTCTTTCAACAAATATTGCAACACTTTTTTTTATTATTTGTGTAAAAGATAAATTGTACAGCTATTGTTATATATATTTTTAAATTACAAAATGAAATATAGTTTTATCTAATTGAACGTATAATTAAAGCATAATTTCAAATGCAATATTTGTGAATTTCTCGATCGATCGAATCATTACGTTCTTACAATCACAAACATATTAGATTAAATGTTTCGCTCTCAATTTACGGTGTAATATAGTCGGTCATTTTACTCTTTACTGATACTCTCTCCCGGGAAACTTCAAATCACGCGTATCTATATACCAGTTCCATTCTCCTCGGTGAGAAGATTGCCGACCGTTAAACTAGATGGGGATAAATTCGAAAAGCTTGGCATACGCGTTGAAGAGTTCTCTCGCTTTTCTCCGTTCGTTTCGCTCATCCTTGGGAAAGTCGTCAAAGACGCGGCCGATTTTCCAACCGCATTCTCGCTGGTCGAATGAGAGAAGAATTGTCGGCGACAAAAGGAAATCTCGCTTGCGGGTAAGCGTTCGGAGATGAGATCGTACTGTTTAGAAACATGATTAAAACGACCAAATGGCTCAGCTTTCCAAATTGAATTACAAAATTCGAAAAAACGTGTGCAGAATGATTACTCAAATCTAAATAACGCTGTTATCAATTTAATTCGCTGAAGGGCAACGAAAGTCGTTCTTGAATTGCAAATTGCAAGTCTTGTACTCGAGTTGAAGCAAAACTCAAGAGACCGTTGCCGTAAATCGCGACTTTCGAGTCAAGACGGTTTCCAGGCGCAGTGCTTTTTTAATTCGAAGTTGAAGGGTTGATGCGCTCCCTTATATTTTCCACGCGATGCCGACGATGCTCATGAAACGTTTAACATTTAAACTGAATACGTAAAGTTATGAGATGAAAATGTTCGCTCTTTCATAAATACGGTGGAAACTTTTGACATATTTAATACACATTTTCTTCTTAAACTTCGTAGTACTTCGTGATATTTCTCATGTATTTCTCTTCTTCTCTAGTTTTCAAAAAAATGAACTCATAGATAGAATATTTAACTTAATAATACAAATCCAATTGTTTTTTTAATTATATATTTGGAACTCTTCTGAAAATTAAATAATGTATTCATATGTAGAAAAAGCACTTGTTGCTCTTGATATTGATTTACTAAAAGTGAATAATACATATTTTCTATTTTAAATTTTTCTTAATTAGAATTAAATGAGATGAATTCAATTAGAAATGTATAAGAAATGTATGTAGAAAGATTTTTTTACAATCATTTTATCATAGATAGTCCAGCAATTACGAAAGTTATAATGATCGTTGCAACTCAGTCGTAAATAATTGCTAATGCGCAAAAACGTTGAAAGGAAAAACGTTGAAAAAGTTGCTTCTCAAAAAGTTCGCGTAAAAAGTTTATCTGTTATAGAACCGACCGCGACGTTGCAAGCGAATCTAGCTGAGGCAATGATAAATTTTTACTTTTGCAAAACAGGAGATTGTAATTCCTACTATGATATTTTTAACTTCTCAGGCGCAGTGTTTAATTAACTACGACGAATACGCTGGTTTTACCGCACATTTGGGTCGACTCTGCAATCTAATGTTTTTGTATCATTCAATAAGAATACTTTCAAAAAATCTGTGGACAATACTACTTTTAATTAATTAGATAGGACCGATACGTTTTAATATAATAAAACAAAATTGTTTCGTTACAAATGAATTGCATAGATAACGTACAACTTGATTTTATTTATAATTTTATTTTATAATTGTATATAAGAAAATGGCATTTATATTTAAAAAACTCGTTTCACAATGGATTCATTCCGTGAGTAATCTCAATTCATTTAGGGCGATTATATATTGGACGAATAGATTCATTATGCTAGAAAAATCCTCGTAGTGTGCACGAGACTAGAGAAATGAACCTAGATGAAGAGGTACATGATAGATTGTATATTGCGCTTTACTTTGTATACTTTGTATACTTTCATTTACGTGAAGTGCCACTTTTGATTGCCTTTATTTATATGATTTGTTTTCTTGCGTTGCTTGTGCGTGCGCGAACGTATGTTTGTTCTCTCTGTACTAATCTCTTCTGTACTAATATCCACGCAATCTGCTTCGCCTGATTCTATTGCGTACTACAAGGAAATCCATCTCACGTCACTGTGCTTGCGGAAGTCGTGTGTATCATCCAAAAACAATAATCAGGTCGGCTTGCAAACCAGGTCGATCTATCTCAGGGACCGATTGATAATTTCATCGGTTAATGATCGTACTGGCTGACGTCAGACATGGCATGCAAGGTCAATGTGCAGTTAACCCGTTGCAGCAGAAACGGGATTCAAAGTGGATGATGTAGGCTAACGAATTTATACTTTCCAAATGTCAGAGGTGGTCAAATGCAGTCGAAGGAACAGACAAGGCTGAGAAACGAAAAAGATAATCTCAAGTGTTCGCAGTACTTGCTTATGTGAATCACAAATAGTTTCATTAACCTGATGTTTTGCATATGTTTATATAAAGAAAAAAATATTTTGAAAACAGAAATTACTCTGAAATTTGTAAATAATTAATGAAGTGTTGGATTTTGTATATATATATATATATATATATGGATGTGTGGAAGAAATGATAATAAATAATTAAATACAGGGTGTCTCACAAATATCGAATTTCCTCTTAAAAACGTATTCTTAAGGTAATTTTGAAAATTCTAATACAAAAATATCGAGGCTATAATAGTTTTTGAATTATAATTGATTAAAGATAGTGTAATCCGGAAATTATTATAGCCTCGATATTTTCATATTAGAATTTTCATTTTAGAATGTTCAAAACAAATAATAATAGAGATTCTAAAAGTAAAATGGTTTTTTACTTATAAGCATTTAAAGTTAACTTAATTCAAAAAATTATTGTAGCCTTGACATTTTTGTATTAGAATTTTCGTCTCAAAGTTACCTCAAGAATTGTCCTTAAGAGGAAATTCAGTAATTGTGAGACACCCTGTATATATTCACATTATATAAATTTTATATTCACGTTATGTAAATAATTAAATACGTATATTCACATTATACGGTCCTAATAAATCGTTTATTATATTGAATGTATGTTGTAACATAGTTAATCATTAAAGGACTAACTTTTTAACTGAAAGTGTGGGTAATTTGTTATGCAACAGATTCCGCGGCATAAACTAATAGAAAATTTTGTGGTTATCGAATTAGTATCCTTTGAATAATAACCTGACATCTGAGATAACCACTTCAAAGCATTCTTGAAGATAGTTGGACATTTGGGATTCCTCTCTTCAAGATCGCAGTAACTACTCCGCATCACCTAGTTTCCAGTTCGTTTACCTATACTACTTAGGAGACTACTACCTCAAATCATCAAAGATTTTCTTTCAAAGATAATATATCGAAAATTTATTGATACATCGATCGTATTGCGTTTTGATTTTGTGCAATTTTACTTAAATTATTTTTATTAAATAAATTAAATAATTAATAATTTACACACATACACACACACACACACACACACACACACACACGCGCGCGCGCGCGCGCGCATTAGTGCATTTACTTATATTTAATGATAGAATTTATTTGCGACACAAACTATAGAAACCCTCGATAGAATTTTAGAACAATTTACATTTTAGGGCTGTTATAGATAGTTCAAAATCTTTTTGTAGGAGAATGTGTGTATGTGTTTGTGTATATCGCATGTATTGCATTCATGTGTGCGCGCGGCGTTTATCGAGGCCGTTTACTTTGACGTCGTTGGCGAAGTGCTAGGGTTACCAAACTGCAAAGCAAAGGGTGTGCCGTCACGTCGGACGTAAATTAGTAACTCGAGTGTGCATCTCAGTGGCAGAGCCTGACAGAACGGGTCCAACGTTAACGGATTAACTGGTTGCAGCTGTAGCAGGCTGTTGTGGTAGTTGTCATCGGCTAGCAACAATAGCAGCAGCAGCAGCAGCAGCAGCAATAGCAGGAAAGTCGACGAAAAGACAAAGAGGAGGAAGATGAGATGTCGAGTACAAACGTTCTTCAGTTTTTCGTCTCTTGGCCAATTCTTTGCTGTCTCTCGAGTACGACTCGCGTCATTTGTTTTTGCGTCAGCTTCGGCATAAAAGCCACGACAGGTAGAAGAGTCAGGATAAGATATATAAAGAGCTGACGAGATAAGTACGAGTCACATTGATGGCAACCAAGAGGCACGAGTTTGTATTTTTATTTTATACTTATTCCGAGCCTTTGGCTCCATATCAGTTTCGAAAAAAAAATCGCAATTGCTGCCAACAAGTTGTCTTCTATTCTCGTCGCGCAAAATATGAAAATACATTCTTGCCGCGATTCTGGTCGGAGTGAACCATGAATTATTAAACAGATCCTATCCGAGTTTTTGCTTAGCTAGTTTCTTTGTAACGTCACTCTTATATAACGCTGAGTGTTGATTTCTTTGAAAGCAGTACCACGTACATTGCCGATTTAATAAGAACACATGTCGTACTGTGTCACGGCTGTCATTGATATTACGCGGTACGAATCAGTTTTAAGAATAATGCGACAATAACGCATGATTTGCAATACAGAAATTTCCTAAATGATGAAATCGACGGCGAGAATAAGAAAAAATAGAAAAAAAGAACAGAAATGAAAAAGAAAAAAAGAAGAGAGGGAGGGAGAGAGAGAGAGAGAGAGAGAGAGAGAGAGAGAGAGAGAGAGAGAGAGACAGCCTGGAAATAAATTTTCATCGAGCTCCGGGTAGAGAACTTTTCCAATAATAACAGAAATATAAATTACGAGGGTGAAGCGATAACGAAGGAGAAAATACGTCGGGGCGCGTAATGAAAAACGAGAATACGATTGAATGGAATAAATAAATAAGTACGGCCGTGATTGCCCGGCATAGAAACGCCAAATTAGTACAGCGATTAGTATTGCGCTGGCGATGCAACGCCATGGCAAAAAAGAAGAAGATTGGAGGAGCATTCGTGCGGATGGTGCCGAATACACCAACCTAGAAAAGCATATCGGGATAAGGCTGTCGTGACGTAAAACGCGCGAAAGAACTGACAGCGAGCAGGCTCTCGTACCGAGGATATTGCATTAGCCTCCTCCTGGCCTGGACGCAGCCCGCTCTAACTCTTGCATACTAAATGAACTTATTGTTGGCGCAAGCAACGCGCAAGCCTTCCATTGCATACCGGTCACGTGATTTTGCCAAATAATAGACCGTCCAATGAAATCGAGCACTATATTTTTCATTGGTATTGTTTTCGACGATGTAATTCTACAACGAATGGTATTTCTTTTCATGTTTTTTGTGTAACAGCGCGTGTACCAATGTAACATTAAGATTATATAAAAATGTAGCAATCGCTCAGTTTGGTCACATCATCAATTATGCTAAATTTTATTTGTATACGTCTAATCGAATATTATGTTGTCTCATTTGCTGGACATAATTGACAAACTATGGACATAATTGACACAATAATAAAATACTTCGTTGTATAATATTTTTTTTCATTAAAACGTGACTCAGGGATATTGATCAAAGAAAGTATTTTGTATGCAATTTTCGTTATCATAATTCATCTTTTTCTTTTCAAGTGAACTTTCATTTATTTCGTGCACGTTCGATAATACATAACGATAACGTATAATACTCAATTGAGAATATGCTTCCTGGAGGAAGATTGTGTCCAGAGTGTGAGCGGGCGATTATTAATACAAAACGAACCTTCGTCAGTCATTCGTCACTGTCGAAGGAGCAACGGGGGGGCAGCAATCAGGACTTCCTCCTCATAGCGCCTGCCCGTTTCGTGGGCACCGCACGATGTTATTTTTCGCAGGAAATTACCCACTTTCCTCTCCTCATTCACTACCATCGTTTCACGAGGTATATCGTACCGTCTCGCTGAAATAAATCAGCTGGCATATCGATCGTATCGTAACGCGAATCGCGATTCCACCGCGTGGATATTACTTCGTTTCCCAAAATTGTCTCTCTGAAACGAAAGCTAATTTTCGCCCATCCTTTCTTCCGTGCCTTATCTTTTACCCTTTAAAGTTAATTTCGCTGGTTACTTCTCAGCCATCTCTGATATCTTTAGGGATTTATGCGTGCCCAAGGCGGACTATCTGCCAAAGAACGAACACTTAAAGTATGGAAGGGTACAGATAAGTCGATCGATTTCGTGGACAAGGACTCTTGAAAAAAATAGAAGGGCTGTGGTGGGATGTAAGGACACAGAGAGGAAAGAGCACTTATCCTATCACGTGACTCCATTCTTTCAAATTCCCCTTGAAAAACGAGTTTAGTTTTACGGTCATCCGGAAATACGTCTACATTTTCCGGAAATTTATGAGCCAATCTCAATCGAGGAATATAAACTACAATTTTTTGTATTAAACCTTATGGAATCTTTAAACTTGATATTTTAGCATATCTTGATCCATGATCCATTCTTATGATTAATACAAGTCTTTCTGTAGCTTACATTTTATTATAAATTATGAAAAAGTATGAAATTTAAGTTAGATTAATATTTATATCACTTATAATATTTACTAAAAGACTTAATAATAGATTAGCTATATGATCTTTTTTATTATAAGATCTTGTTGTATAATCAGTATTGCAAATAAAGTATATTTTTTAGGAGAAAAAATAAAATTAATCAAATAGCTTTAATCAAATTTGATCATAAGCTTTTATAGGAAAATTTGTTCTTTGCTCTTCAAATACATGAAGAGCTTTATTTATACGAATGTTAAAAATTCATGATAACGAAAGTTTATTATAATAATTATGATAGCTTTCAATCTCATTTTAATTCGGAAACAATCCAATAATAAAAAAATGAAAAAAAAAAAAAACGGATAAAATCTAATCTAAAATATGCTCTTCTCAAAAAGATTTTAAAGCAACTGAATTGTTGAGCATTAAACCATGACTTTAAATAGACAATAAAATCTGACGGATATCGTTCTTTGATCGCCGAAAAGGATATTAGGAAGATTTTCGCGAACTGAGGGTCTGTGAGAGAAGAAGAAAGAGGCCTCCGTAGCCCTTTCGGTTAAACGACTTACCGTGGCATAACCTTTGACCGACTATATTTCAGTCACGCCGAAAGCCGAAAGCCGTCGAAAACCGAAAGGCGCGTTTTATTCGTTTCTTCTTCGCCGTTTCTTGCCGGCGGCGGTAACGAGGACGGGACTTATCCGACTCCGAAATCTCCGGCGCGAAATTGCGAAAGCCGAACACAAAGAGGCTGCGTGCAACCGGCATCGAGAAGGAGAAGATCGTATCTTCTCGTTTCTGTCATGTCAGCGGCCGAAACGCAAAGAACGAACGGACGACAGACTGGTCGTGACACGAAATGCACTACGAATGCATCATGCACACGGTGTTCTCGCGGTTAAGTCATCGATCTCTCCTCTCGCTGAGTATATAGGTATAGCGGATTGCGCGTTCCAGAGGATGTGCAGACTCATCCAACGGATCAACCGCAATCACCAATTTCGATGAGACTTCTGGCATGTGTGTAATGAATGTTAGTAAGGACCACTTTGATAATAAAAAATGTCATTGAAGTGGCGGCCCTTATATCTATAAAGGTGAAAATACTAAAATACTATCTTCGTATATTCTGTGATGTATATTTTAGATCACCCAAAAGTGAGCGAGACGTTCGACATAAAACTTTCATGGGTAGGATTAAGGTCCATTAAGATACGTAAACGAAGTTTTGAGAGAATCAGCTTTCTCAAATTTCAGAGGGGAAACTTTTAATTGTGGAAGCAATTCCTTTTCATTCTTTACATTACGATTATTTTCACTGGCCTTCTTTTCTATAAAAGTATTTTAGAAGACGACTTTTTAAATTATATTTTGTGTAACTGAATTTTGGATTTCTATCGAAGATCTGCATTTGTCTCGCAAGATTCTTCCTTGCAGTTTCATGTGTTAGATGATTCTAAAAATTTCGAATATCTCACTTTCCTTAATAGCTATAGCGAAGAAATGTCTTCGCCCTGTACATGTACGAACTCTGCTTTTCCGAATTTATACAAAGGACAAGTTTAAACTTTTTCTTTTCTCCCTGACGTGTTTCTTTCACATCTGCGGTTTTTCGTTGTGATATCACTTAACTGTAAGAGATTCCGATGTCGCTCGCAGTTACGCAATTACTTACAATGTTCTTCAATATTCTTCTCGGAATGTCATTTACGATATCTTATGATAGAATCAACAATAAACTCTTATATTGCACATTTACATTTTAGCGATGTATGCTATGAAAATTTTTAGATTAATTTTAAAATTCTTTTATAACGCGACAACAGTGACAACAAACTACATAATAAAAATATAATTATTTGAAAAATTATGCACTGAAAAAATAGTTTTAATAAATATTTGTTTGAATATTTCTAATAAATATTTACTAAATGTAGACATGTATTTATTTGGCGCAAGAACACTTAATTTGATTAAACTATCATTTTTTTATTGAGTAATTGAGTTAGTATTTATTTACTATAAGTATTTATTTACTATAAGTAAATGTTTCCTTAGTATTATTCAGAAATATGTATTAAGATTTAATAATTTTTTCCAGTATGAACGATGATGTGAGAATTCCAATTGTAACCATTTCACTAACAACACAATTCGCTGAACTTTCAAGATCAACTTGGAACCATACGAATGTAATCTGCAAGAAATTATCTCTATATGCAAACAAACACATTTAGTATGTATGAGACAGCGATGATTCACGTTATGAACATTTGCGTAGTGTGATAGAGTTCCGAGAATATATAGTCATCTCGTAATTAAATACGATGTCTCTGAATATCTAACTTCAAACGTCTCTCTTTACGATGTCTTCGAAACTTCTACTTCGCTCGAGTGTTTATTCCCATGATACAAGAATATCATGTTTATTCCCATATAGAAACAAATATAGAGACGCGACGGTTGTAAATGAATCGTTAGAAAATTCGCTTCCGTGTATAAAACTGTCAGAATGGAATTTAGCGGTGCGCCGACAAAAATGGATTTGTACTATCTTCTTATTCCGCTTATCATTCTCTTTATATCTCAGCGCATTGCATACCTCTGAGATTTTCGATTTGGCATCCATCAAGCTCGCTATTTTTCTCCTTCCGTATCTCCAGCACGACGGAACTTTCGCGAACACATGGGACAATACGTGTTTATCTTCAGTCGGGATAATCCGCTGAATAAAATAATCGATTTTCGCCATGTCTCTGACAAGGATATATCTCTTTTCTTTACTCATTTGGGAATTTATATTAATGTCACTGATGCATATAACTTGTGACACGGTGCACAGCGGTCCACATAGAAGAACCGACATCTTTTACACGAAGATGCGCACACGTTTGCCTATCACATATATCAACATAATTACAGAGCGTTTGCTATTAGATTATTAATGGGAAGGAGTTAAAAAGATTTATTCGCGACAGGCTGGGAAAGGCAGCGTGCAAAATTTATTTTCAGGAAATTACTATCGCCATTATATTATTTTGAACGAAAAAGAAACGAGTCATTGTCGCTTAGTTTGAAACTTAATTAATGAACTGAATAATGAATATATAAAAACCGAATAGATATCATCTGCGAACAAGTTCCTGGTAATAATATACATATTTTCTTGGAACTCTCTATCTTATTCGAATATATTATATGCCATAAAATTAAAAAAAAAAATCAAAATAATTAAAATTATCTTTCCATGTAGAATGTCTTAGAATTATGGCCCGGGACTCGGATATATTTGTACCTTAACATATCTGCCAACGTTAAATTTTCTTTAAATCGGTCGAGGAATATACGAAAGTAATGGTCGTAACTCTCAGGTACTCTGTACGACAGCAAATTGGTGTAAAGTACCATTGATAATAAAGTACACCGAATAGCCTGGCGCAATTTCAAGCATTTGGAGAAGAATCCCGAGGTATCCAACATCTCAGGAGATATCTTTCGACGGGGAGCGTTTTAACGGTGCCGTTCTTCGTCGAACATATCGTCGATCGTCCCCGGGAATTCTGGTCCTGACGTTAATCTCGGTGACAATTTTTCTGTTTCAAGGAGCCGTGAACAGTGTCGACGACTGCCCGCAGGACAGCGTGCCGAACGAGAATGGCGGTGGTTGCAAATGTGCGGATTGTCCACCCCACAAGTGCCGACCGGGTCAGCAGGCGGTGTTGGTGAGGGGGTCATTTTCCGACATCCCCGGTAACTGCTGCCCGCGCTACAACTGCGTTCCCTCAGGTAATAGAATCCATAAAAGGGGCCGTGTTCGCAGTGGAAAATAATGTTTGCCAAGTGTAACGGCTTCGCGCGTGGTAAGATCGAAACTATTGCGGAATCAAGAAAATGATACGACGATGGTGGTGTAAATATCGCGCTTTCTTTGATTAAATCCGATCGTTTGAAAAACTGTTAGATTGATGATAATGTTGACTGTAGACAACCAAAATGAAACATTGTGCACTTTATATAAACAAAAACGTATAGCACTTGAAGCTAAACACTAAATAAAATCTCGAAAGTATATAAAATATCAAGTGTCATCGCCCGCGTCGTTGGAGCACAACGTTTATCGTTCATAAAATTAAAAATACATTTCTCTTTATACCGATTTAAAATATTGATAGTTAAGAAATATAAATACCGTTTATAATATATTATATAATTAATATATTATATAATTGCGGTACACAATAATTAATAAATAAGCATAAAACTAGAATATTATACATCTTTCTCATTTAACGAGTCTGTAACATAAATTTATAGTGTTGATTCACATCGGTTTTGCAGATCACCATCATCGGACTGAGTCATTTTGTCCTGAGGATAGCGTCCTGACGGACGATGGTATCTGCAAGTGCGTCCCGACATGTCCGCCACCTAAGTGCCGATCTGGTCAACGGCCGATCGAAGTGCGGGCGGCCAAGCCCGAGACACCCGGTAGCTGTTGCCCCCTTCATGACTGCAGACCCTCAGGTAATTACGAAAGGTCGTAATCGAAGCTGGCTTCTGTCAGGTGATAGGGACAGCGCGCGGGACGATACGTCGTACATCGGATCGATATCTCAGGAATCTGCTTTCCTCTCTCCTGGCTCTTTCTCTTTCTCTCTCGCTGATATTGCGCTTCAATGTGTCCTATCTTTCTCTCTTTCTCCCTCTCTGCTTCCCCCCTCCCCCCCCCTCTCTCTCTCTTCCTCCTTTCGAATTGCAATCTGACGAGGCAAGCTCGTTTGTTGAGCTTGTAGCCTCAATATACTTCAGATATCGGCACGAAGAACTTCCTCGATCGTAATCAACGCATTTCCTGTGGACACGAGATGTTCCATTACTGAAAGAAAGATAGAAGGAAAGGCTGAAGAAGATGAAATGTGTATGCATGTTAAATATGTGACGAGAATAATGAAATTCAAGAAGAGAAGGAGATTATTACTGCGAAGAAGATCTCTCTTTCTCTTTCTCGTCGCTTGAAATTCACCAAGTTCTTATAAAAGTTTTCAGCAACTTTGGTCACAAAGTGTATCTTTTAACTCTATGACACAAATTTTGCTTTTCAACTATAAATAATGCTATGTGTAACATGAAAAGTCATAAACTTTTGCGCAGTTTTTAAAATTGAGGATTAATTAAGAGGAGTCTTTTAAAAATACCAACTCTACTATTATTTTCTGAAATTCATTCTAGAATCGACCATTATAAATGCTAGTCGCGCAGATTGTAAGCAGAGATAATGCTCAAATGCGATATTTCAGCGAGAGGCGGTTTTTAAGTTACGACGTTTAAAGTTACACTGTCACCATTCTTGCTACGGAACTTTCGATCTACCTGTTGAATTTTAATGAAGTCTTATC
>NW_017259213.1:4369325-4376977 GCF_001594045.1 Atta colombica | reverse complement strand
TATATATATATATATATATATATTTCTCTGTGTTAAAATTTAATAGTACTCCATGTCTGTTTTAAAATTTAATACTATTATCACCACGAATCATGGTACGATCAGCTAGAAATCGTCATATTAGAAACATTTTTATTGCGGACAAGAGATTATTTCGTCTTGGTTCTCTTAACGATATCGATTTATTCCACTCAATTATTATACTTTCAATGTACTTTGTCATTTTCGCATTTGAAAATGATCAATGCGCCACCGGTATATCACACTCAATAAATACTGAGTTTTAAGCAGCTTTTGCGAGTAGAATAATTAAAATATTCGATTGCGTCAAGAAATAAAAAATTAAATACATGGATTATTTAAATATGTACGTATGAATATACATATTTCGATCAATTAAATTAGTCTCGGATATCGCATCTCTTTTCATCGATCGGATTCTCGGCAATTAAATACCATTTTACAATACATCATACGCTAAATTCATTTCAGTTCTATATTGCACAGGACGGTGTTTAAACAGCTTCGCGACAGTTAAACAACGTTCTACCTTGTTAACAATATTCATTAGCCCATAGTCCGCATTATCGGTCACGCGTACATAGTTGATGCCTCGTTTAATTAATACGCTTTCGTCGAAAAGTACACGCGATAATAAATATTGACGTAAACCCTGATACCACGTTGAGGTAAATAGCGGTACAATCGGATTAAATTATACAGATAGATGTTCTCTCACTCTCGGCATTTTCACGGCAAAAGGGTATGTTATATACATGTTAATTACATTTTATTATGTTAATTATAAAAATAATTACTTCGCGACTGATTTAATGCCCTAATCGAAGCTATTAACGATATTTGCAATTGATTCGTCGTAAACATTTTTCTACCCGCATAATTAGCTTCCGTTCAATTTGCTTGGAATATTAATTCAAGTGTAATTTTTCGTAAAGATTTACGGTATTGAGTTGGATATTCGTTTCGCAGCGTATAGGTCTTACAACTCTTCATTTAACATATCTTTCTTTTCACTCTTCTTGATCCTTCCGTTCTCTGAGAAAGATTATATCTTTAATATTTTCTACAAAAGCGCTCTTCTATTATCGCCTTCAATTTTGGTCGATATCGTCCTCTCGCCGCAATGCGGATTACAAAGAATAATGAAACATCCAGAATAATGGAATAGAAAAAAAATGTTTTCCGGGCATATAAAGGGAACATTTTCTCTTTCATAATTCTTACAAAAGCTCAGGAATTTAGCTTTTTCCGGCGGTGTGAGCTATACATGAAACAGGAGAGATGTATTACGCGAGGGACCACCGACAACCAACCAGCCAGCTAGCGAGCGATGTATTCGATGAAAAAAATTCGTGCAAATTTTTCCCCTTTCAACGCGAACGTATGTCCGTACGTATATCGCGACAAGGAAATAATGGGGAGTTACGAGCTTACTCGCGTCAGCGGAGGCTCTCGAAAATTGTTTTTGCCTCTTTGCGTTACTGAGCCGATTTTTCATGGAAATGCGCCACTTTAAAGTTTGGGAGGCGTTATGAATGAACGCTCGTAAATGAGACGGCTGGGGATAGAACATAATACATCCTCATCCACGGTCGACCCACCCGCTTGACCCACATGCTTCTTTCCACAATGCAGAAAATGAATAGGCGCTAAAATCGGCGTCTAATAGTGAAATAATCAAGATAATAATCGAGAATTTCTCGATTAATTAACACACAACACACGTGGGCGGAGATCGCAAAAGTATATATACTTGTACTTACAGTCGTGTTGTGTCACAAGAAAATTGAATTTTTTACTAGATGGAACAATGCACTTGCTTACTTATAATGCACGTGCTATTCTCGACGCGACAAGTTCATCTCTTATCAGTGCCGGCGCTGTGGCGACTTAAAACCATCGTATAGAATTGTCTCATGCAGAAAAGATCAGCATCCAAGGGTTTACTATCCAGTTCGAGCGGTACTTGGCCATGTAAATTTCACGTACAGGCACTCAGTTGTGTAAAGAGGGCGAGGAGAAGAGAAGAGCGCGCATAAATAAAAGCGCTCTAAGCGAAATACGACGCTCGCATGAATAGCGAAGTCATCGGGAAGCTTAATCGTGCTGTTTTACACGAGAACGCTCGACAGTTTTAATGGCAGCGATACGATCCTCCTCGATCGTCCGTGTAATGAAATAATGTTGTAGATAATCAGATTTTCGCGAGTTATTAATGGCGACGACAGGCGTAAGACGACTTTGCGCGCGCGTTAAGGACGCTATGAATATTAAGCGAGATTGCAAATCTTTATGAGATTCTGCAATTTCCGGCGCTTTGATGATTACTGGACGAGCGCTTGTCACCGCTGGAAAATCGTCGAATAATGACTTGATCGTCGAAGAGAAGCGCGATAAACGCGCGGTCGACTATTATACATGTTCGTAATCTTATATACATAATTAACCAGTTACCTTGCTAATGACGCAGCGATTCCTCGTAGAGCTTCAAAGAAATTTGTTCACGAAGATTGAAGGATTTGTTAAAAACGTGATTGGATTTACGCGAGAAGCGAGAACGAGATCGCGTAAACGATATGTGCAACGATGCTCGGTGCACGTTTGAAAAATCCGTCGCGACAATTTTATGCAAGACTTTGCAAACTCCGGAAACACCGAGGCACTCAAATCCCTCAAGTTTCCCTTGTTCGTAAACTATCATATTTGGCGACACTTCCCGGCGGCGGTGCTGAGTTATTTATAAACTGTCTTCAGAAAATATTTCCTATATTTTTTAGCGTATCGCAAATCTCAGTGTGAGGGAATGATGTTGGAAATGCTGCTTAATAGTTCTATCAAAAATATTCTTAAATATTTTTTTATCCGATATTATAAGTAATATACTTCAATGTACATGACACTGCGATAAGAAATCTTCTAAATTTTCTAATCTTCTTTAATGGCAGATTGAATTCACATAAATTATAATTTTTTATTTTAGTGTTTTATGAAAAAAATTTTTTTACCACTATTTCTATTGTGCTTTGATTAATCGTTAAAAATAAAAAAAAATATATATATATATATATAAAATAATTTAAAGCATCAATATATGCTGATTTTATCTAATTTCCACCTTATTGGTTTTTTCCTTTTTAGATCCGATTTCCTGGGCGAAAGCCGAAGAGAAACCGCAGAACTGCATTCACGAAGGCGTCTCGAGAAAACTTGGTGAAGAGTGGAAACAGAACGACTGTATTACTTGCGTCTGCAACGAGGATGGAATCGCGTCCTGCCAAACGACCATGTGCAAGTCCTGCGAGAACGCGATACCACCTGATCCGGGTGAATGTTGCCCTCACTGCCCACCGCCAACGAACAGCACCTTTGATCCTGAGTCTTGTAAGATGTCCCTGGATAACTGCAAGATGAAATGTTATCATGGCTTCCGAACGGATAAGGATAACTGCCCGATTTGCGAGTGCGCCGATGATTTGGTAAGAGATTTTATATTTTTATATATTTTATATATTTTTTTGGTATATAGATATTTTATGGATTAATTATAGATAATTTTGAACAGATTTAAGTGAAAGAAATATTTTGTTTTAAAATGCTTTTTATTTTTGTCTCTGTTTTTAAATGTTTAAAGATGTTTTAGTTTTTAAATATTTTCAGTAAACATTATGTGTTTGGATTTAAAACATTAAAATTGAAATATCTTTTATTATTAAGCGTTTGTTTTGCAAAGATATTTTAAACGAAAATATTTTAAACGCTGCACTTTTACAGTACAATCTTAACTGATGTTATTAGATGTTATTTAATGTCGAAGATATTATAAAAATATATTATAATAAAAGGAAACATATAGAAATATAAAATGCTATAAAGAGTTATGTTATTAAAATAATTATACGTTTTTACATTTGATCAATATTTTTAATTGATAAATCTAAATATGAAAATATACTTTTCGAATTAATAGTGCGTAGACATATAATATCCAAGATATGCAAACATAAAACCACGCAATCTAGAATACGATACGAAACAAGAACTGCTCTGGGTTGGCTGGCGATGATAATGCAATCTCTTATCCAGTATCTCCTCATTCACCACGAAACATTTCCTATCAACGTTAGCTAAATGCAACCATCCACAACAACGTCCGCCGCGTGCGGATTTTCAGTCGTGACCTAGCTAAGGTAGAGACACAGTTTCTCTTATCTCTAAAACGTACCTGCAGCTGGAGAAGCTTTCTTCTCGGAATCATCACGCGCAAGACGAAGTTCGCGAATAAGAGGAATTCCGGCGGTTTCCTCTCAGCAATGCTGTCTCGGCTTCTATCTTGCAAACTGACGACTCTCGTCTTCTCCAGGAGGTCGACCTTGTACCGGACGTGCTACCGGAAGATTACAAAGTTTGCCCGGAACTGCCGCACTGTGGACTGAACTGCGATCTCGTCAAGGATGAGGACGGCTGTTCTGTGTGCGCTTGTCAGACGCCATCGCGTTATCCTTCGCCAAATGTCACCACTCCGGACACCGTGAACGATAAAAAAATCTGTCCTGAGGTCAAGTGCGACCTTCACTGCGAACTTGTTATGGACGAAAACGACTGCACCTTTTGCGAGTGCAAACCATCCAGCTGTCCGCCGCTTCTCGGATGCAGGAAGAGGTGTAGCTTCGGTTTCAAGACGAATAAACGCGGCTGTCCTGTGAGTACAACGCTCCCTTGTATTATTTTATACGCGGAATAAATGAAAATAAAACAATGGAGTGAATTAAAATTAAAATAATTGAAATACAAGAGTATAAGAACAAAAAGCTGCACATTTTGAAATATTGTATGACAATAAACAATACTGATGTATTTCTCTTCGCAGATATGCCGCTGTCGAGCTTCGTGCATGGACCATTTAAACGAGACGCATCCGGAGGGATCGACTTGGTACCCGAACAGCTGCAACACATGCACTTGCGAGCCTGGTGGACGACTTAATTGCAAAGAAACCATCTGCTCGGTGGCCTGCACTAATCCGTTGCCACCGAAACCAGGCACTTGTTGCCCCATATGTCCGATTACAGTGAGTTTTACATTCCCTTAACTCCCATACTTAATACTACACGATACTATCATTATATACATTTTAATGTTAAATATAACTGCTTTCTCTATTACATATTAGAAATATTTACGAACGCATGAATTTTGCTCGAATCGTGAAAAATGATCATTAATATCTATTGAAAGAAAGTAATCTAAGAAAGTAATCTAAGAATTATCATTATCACATTTGTTTCAGCCGATTAAGGAAAACGACATGATTAATCAAATTACCAGCCGTGGCTGGGGCACAGTTCCGATTACGTTAATCGTCGTACTCGCGCTACTGTGTCTGCTACTGATAATCCACATCGTGCGCAGCCGATTCCGCGGCCGTTTATCACCCTCGGAAGCCTCGTATGCATCGTATCCCCCTCAATATTACAAGTGTGTGCCCGTGTACGATACCCCGGTGCATCGGAACGAGAAGATCGTACCTTTGTAAAAGACTGTTATTGATTCCCAAAGAGAGCGCGTGTTTATCGTCGAGCAATATGCAAAAATAAATTTTCGATTCGCTAACTGTTTTATACACGATCGCCGACAAAATTTCTTGAAACTTACGTGACGATTGCGATTATGCGACGTCGCTAACGTTTAAATGAATCTTTTATTTGTAAATTCAGATTATTAATTATTTAGAGACGAAAAAATACCGCAAAATATTCTCCATATAAAAAATTTTGAAAATTTCTAAAAAAAATTTTTCTAAAATTTATTAAGAGTCAGAATTCTATTAAATTCAAGCGTATTAAATCTCTATTGATTTTGTGAATGAAAAAGATTCCTTTAAGAGTTAATTATAGCTAATTTGCAATTCGTCGATAATCTTACAAGAAAAAAATCATTGCTAGATATATGCACTGTTGCTGCTATTAACATTTCGCTAATTCGATGTTAAAGTGAATATTATCAGGAGTAAAAAATGTCGCGGAATATTGCGCACGATACTGCATAAGGAAGTCTCTCTTTGGGTGCGGCTGAAAATACTTTGAGTAGATTCAGTATTATTTGTAAGCGGCAGTGAGTGTTGTGAACTTTGGAAGAAAAAACGAAAGAGAAAAGGAGAAGCAAGAGAGAACCGCCAATTTGCACCAATCTCGTACTACAATTGCCGAATCCTCTTGAATCCCTTAACTTAATATGACACATTGCGTAAACTGTAAATTATAATATAATTAAAAACGTAGCGTAATTACGATTAATTAATATAAGAGTAAATGTATTAATGTTAACCCATCGTAGGACTCTAACTTAAATGAAAAATCATAAAAGAGAAAATCATAAAATCGTAAGAGAGGTCTACACCGTAGTATTAGTTCCCTTGATCTCTGGACCATCGTTATTATCTCGTATTATATTAATGAGTGTTTATACTGAAGTAAAAAGTATTCATTTTTTGCATGCGAATATTCAAGTTCGCAGTGATTTTTCGAAGCGATTATTGAATATCTCTTATTACCAACTAAAAAGATATATTTTATATTTTTTTATATTCTTATATATTGAAAATTCATTCAATACCTTTCCATTTGCCGCGTATTACTTCAAAATATATTTTTTGTTCTTATAGATACTAATTCCTAATTTATCTAAGATTTATTTAAACCGCCTTACTGTGGTGAGAACAAGTTTATAGATTTTAATCGTAGATTAGCTGTTAACAACTGTGTTATTAGACTGTTCCTATATATTATACGTTTTATTTTATTAATAATTATAAATTCTTGTTCTTATATATACTCGTCGCGAGTACAACGTGAATATTTATATCCGACGAGAATTCCCAATTCAGTTGTCATAGGAGTGAAGCTATCGCATCCCGCGACCGCACCACGCAAAGAGAGAAAGAAATACATGTACATATATATCGTAAAAGTTTAGATTAAGGTGAAATTGAAATGAACGCGAGGGCTCTCGGTTTCTTCGAAACTCTATCACGGTACGATCAACCGAGTTTAAAATTTGTGCTTCGACGCGATGCAAGCGACAGGTATCCCGGTGTGCGCGGATCGCGATAATGTTACATAATACACGTTCCGTAACTTCTCGGTTGCTTGTACATACACGCCCGGAAGTTCGTTCTCCGGCGGCTTGCGAATTCTCGGGGGTTAAACCCGAATTATTTTCGGATGCTAACTAACAGCACGCTTAGATAGACGCACCTCTCCTGTTCGTATATATTTCACGCTGTGGAATGTGCGGCAACAACAGTGATCGATGATAAGATAACGTAGCGCATAGAACGCTTGTAGAAACAAAGATAAGAAAAGACGGAAAATAAGGAAACAAATTGAAGAAATGGAAAGGATATAAATAATAAATAATAAAATCAGGCTAATATTTGAAGACGAAATAAATATAATTAAAATTCAAGAATTATATCGAAGAAGAAAAATTACTTCGAACGATATTTTTTTTGCACAACTGATCCCACGTCGCCGCTGATGAACCATACATATCCATGTGCTTACACAAACGCACGTAGCTCTCGTCTTCTTCCTCTCTTCCTAATTAAAACACATACATATATTTTTTCAATG
>NW_017259213.1:4367142-4369225 GCF_001594045.1 Atta colombica | reverse complement strand
ATATATATATATATATAAAATCGTATAGCCTATATTAAACTTATTTATATCTACATACACGTTGTAATCGTGTAAACACGTGCGCGCATACCATACGTTTGTTGTCTATATAAACTGCAGGCTGTATTTCGCACGTGTGTATGTACTTCAGAGACAATATGTACGTAGTATATCGATGAGACAGACCCGGATAGCGTATATACCTGTAAGGATTATTTCTTTCATTGTTATCATACGCAGGATGTTAACAGTAATAATAACGTCGACAGTAACAATAACAATTAATGATAACAATAGTAGTAATAATTTAGCACACACGCAGTCGGTTCTTGGCGATGATTCCAAGCGGACAATGCATACAATAAAATTTGTGATAAACGGGAATTGGACATTTGTCTGTGCTTTGCAAAAAAAAAAAAAGAAAAAGATTCATGACTTTGTCGAGAAATTTTATAACGTATACGCGCCCACAAAGTATGTGATCTAGTGTTGCGACACCACCGGTCCAACGTATTCGATTTATCTCTGGCTTTCAGTTTTAAACCTCTGGGGAAAGTAAATGACGCCATTTAATCAATCGCACCGGGAAGGAGCGGATTAAATGTAGCTTGCGTTTTTATCGAGCTTGTTGGACAAAAAAAGGTAAATCGCGGTCATTTGCGGCGAAAAATTACGAGGAACACAAATATTACATTTGACGTCGATTCCACTGATACAGAAAATCAGTCATTTAAACGTATTGAAATTCCAAATCATTATTTGTATCATTGAAAAACAAAGGTGAAATATCCTTCATAAAAACTGAAACACGTCATATTTATACAGAAAATTTGTAACTTAAGTCATTAAAAGAATGTACGATGGGAACATATTTTATATCCCGCGCTAGCTATTCAATTATTCGCATAAAAGAAAACAAAGCTTAATGTAAGGGCGTCCTGAAAAAGATATACAGAGTAATTATTTAAAAATGCGAATATTTTTAATTATTTTGACAGAGAAGAAATACAATTCGTTCTTAAGTCTAATGTCAATTTTATTTTTGCAAAATTGTAAAACAACTATTTTATTTCCTTAATTTTTTGCATTAAATATTTGAAATATGCGATCAAATATTGAGAATATTTATTATTGTAAGATATATCGATACTTCGTATATTTGATTTTTCGATTAAGAAAAATGATAAAAATGATAAAATGTTATTCGCATGTGCTTTCTCGTGATTACATCCAAAAGGATATCAGAAATCATTATTGCTATATTATAGAGAATAGATGAAATGAATAAATTTTTTTAATCGAACGTTATGACCGGTTTTTGAATGCAGTTACGAACAAATCGAGTAGTTGTACTTGTGCGCTCTTTGTACAAATATCCCGTAACGTGATCATATCAATGTAACTTAGACTTATAACACATACGTACATTATACAGCTATACATACTGGACGCGCAATATTAAGAAGCTCTTGTATGTTAAATAAACCGAGATTAAATAAAATTGTTGATATGTGATGTTGTAATCGGAAATTCGATACAAAATATGAGACTTTTCATAATTTTTTTCTTTTTTTCTTTGGCGAACGCCATTGGAATTATGTACATCGCCGTATCATTAATAAAAATAAATATAATACGGCTTTCTTATCAAATATATATTTATTTATCCATTTCTAATTTATCGCAAATTTTTTTGTATTAAAAAAAGATATTAAAATATTATTGATGAGATAATATTAAAATCTTTAATAATATTCAGTTGATATAAATTTTTTTTCTCTCTTTATCTTCCTTTTAAGAATTGAAGATACTTTAATAAAACAATTTTTTTGTAAAAATTATTTTTACTATATGCGTATTGCTCTCTGCCGTTATCTAGGAGAAGCCCTTTGTGTTTATCTTACAATTTCTCCCAGTTCCATTTCCAGCAGATTGCGAATCTGCCAGCTGTACGTACACACATACTCATTGAAGATACCTACTATTTCGACTGTTAATACATTTCTAATATATTCTCTCGTGTCTTTCAGATATATTATATTTAATTTAACAGAATACATATATATATATATATATATATATA
>NW_017259213.1:4365437-4367042 GCF_001594045.1 Atta colombica | reverse complement strand
ATATATATATATGTATAATAAAAACGTAAAATCATTTAATATCTGTTAAAGTGTTATTTTGACATTGTAAATTAAAGCAGTTATACAAAAATATTTAAAGCAATGTAATTTAGAAAAAAACTTATCCCAGATTTAGTAAAGAAAAAAAAATTGAGGTTTAAAGAAAATGCGCAATGTTTGGAGGAATATGTATTTTACATAAAGCATCTATAATATACTTATGTATATATGTAAATTGATAATGATATAGCTTTTTTGTGTGCATTTCTTATAAAATAAAGTAGGAAGTATGAAGAACAGCGTACGATTTCGTACGATTTATGTCTAAATGTGCGTGTGTGTGCGTGTATGCATATACATGTGTGTATGCATGTATGTATGTATGAACGTAGGTCTATTTAAAACCTAGTAATCCATAGTACATTGTTATTTTTAGCAATATATACATTACATACATAATTCATATAATACCTATATACAATTAAAAACTGGAAAAAGAAAACTATAGCATAATTTTTCCCAGCTGCGCTACAAGCTAATAATTGCTTTGTCTTTCCCATTTTTTACCATGCATCTTAATTCGCCAAAAGCTTCAATTATAGACAAATTCTGTGGTTTTATCGCAATAATTTACAATAGCACGTAACGTTTACATCGTACACGACGTTAAAAAATATCATACATCTAACAAAATAAGCATTTTTCTTACATTTACTACAGGTTTTCACTCGCATATCTTATAAGAAATAGGACATTACATTAAAACAAATCAAAAAGATTCCCTGAAACTGCAAAAACCTCGAAATTAGATATTGATATTTATTGATGATTAATTATTATATAGTTTGTATTGAAAGAAAGTCATTAACTTGCGACTAACGCAAGAAAAAAATATACTAACAACAATTAGCTTTACTAAAGTTTTTACAATTATGTCTTTGGATTTGTAAGCAAAAAAAATAATTTTATATTTTAATTTCATTTTTAATTTCATTATTTTGTAAACTTTTTCATATGAATATGAAATATTCAAATATATGAATAAACCAAATAGTGATATTTTCGTAAGAAAAATTTCAATACTAAAAGCTGGAGCACACTTTGAAGAAAAATGCGCGAGATACAACTAGTTTTTCAACTCCATTGTCAAGTCTTTTATATTTATATTTTCATCTTTACATTAATTCGCTCATTCTACGACTTCATAATAAGCACTCAGAAATTTGCATACGATCTTATTACATAGGTTTCACGGTAATTTTTATTCAAAAAGATATATTAGAGCTGATACTAAAAGTGGGAAACGATGATAGATAATATAAACATTGATTTACATTTCATTTCACAGCTATGATTGTATAATTATTATATATATAGTTAATATATTAATATTGTTAATAATAACAACATTAATATTACAAAATTATTAATAACTAATAGTAATAAACAAAATTATCGTATTAATGACAATTAATAAAAATTTCAGATCTCTCATTTTACATATATTTAATATAAATTATTTATTGTTTCTTGTTTTATCACATGTACGTATAAAATGCAAATATATATAAATTGATTGAAAAGATTATCCAAAAAATCACCGTG
>NW_017259213.1:4360132-4365337 GCF_001594045.1 Atta colombica | reverse complement strand
AAATTATATATAATTATACAAAAAATTGACATATTTCATATACAAATATATATAATTATATATAAAATATGTTCATTTATATAACATTTTTTCCCGGAATATCATTCACATAAAACATGTAAAAACAACTTTCGCTACCTTTTTAAGTAAACATTTTTCGAGGATAAGGAATTAGAAACGATTGTACCTCCTCCTTTGTAAAACAACAATTTCATCAATATCCATGTTGTTCTTTATTGCGTGCGATTAAAATCGAGACGAGAGAAAACGCAGAAGGATCAGGCGAAGGCGTGTATACGAGCTACCACGTCGTCATTACCGTGAAGACTTTGATTACTTCGGTCGTCCTCATAATCCGTTAGTCACATGGAAGGCGGGGGCAGCATAATCTCGTAGCCGGCTGGCACGCTCTGCTGATGATGGTGATGATGATGGGAGCTGGACATCATCTGATGATGAGTTTGTTGATAATACTGGTGGTGCATACTGGAATGGCTGGAGTAATAAACTGAACTCTGCTCCACGTCTTTACCTTACGAATTAAAAATATTGAAAATTAGAATACTAAAAATAAAAAACAGGATAGTTTAAATTCAGGAATTCGTACATGTTAACATTATCAATTGCAAATGATATTATGCAAAATTATGAAATTATAATTCTCTTTTTTTGTTTTACATATCTCTGTAGATTAGATGAAGTTAAAAAATTAAGAATTAAGAAATTAAGTTTTAAATGTCTTAAGTATTGGTATTACATTATGCAAAATTAAATTAAAAATATATAAACACAATACATTTTTATATAAGCATTCAAGATTTCCCCATTTAATATTCTCTGAATATTTAATAATTTACCTGTGTCGTACACACTGCGTCCATATAAAGCCTTAACGTCGTTCATAGGACTCAATCCGCCATTATGGGAATGTGAGGTATGAACGGACGATGGGGTAACAGGAGTGGCATAGCCATGATGAGGACCCATGGGACTCATGCCCATCGGGCTGCATGGATTCATAGTGACTGGTGACATACCCATAGTTGATAGAGGTGACATTGCGAGACTCGGACTATCGGAATCGATACTCTGCAAAGATTGGATACTACCGCCGTTGCTCACTGAACTGCTAATTGTACTGTTAGTCGTGCCTTGACAATTTAGTGGTAACATATCCCTGTAAATAAATTATGTTTCATAATGTTAAAAAATATTTGATAAAAATTTTTAAAAAATATTTTGTTTTGCACATATCATATAAACTCTTAGTCAAATAAATCTATTTTGAAATTTGTCTTATGATTCACAAATATATAAATGCCAGATTGATGTTTAAATATCCAACTTAATTGTAGCCCAGATAGCTCAGTGAATTCGTAAAGTATTCTTCAAGTTTTCTCCTTTTGTAATTCCTTAGAAATTTATACAAGAACACAATAAGAATATTTTAAGAAGTTTCATGCATGAAACTTCTTAATTTCGAATTTCTGAAAACTTTTTAAAGCATTCATGTAGTGTTCTCTTTATATCAACAGATATGCCTTATGAATTCAAGAAGTGTTTATAGAATAGGCATATAGGGTTATAAAATATCAATAGGGTTATAAAGGCTCAATTTCACAACTCACGGTTAACTCTTAACCGAGGTTCAACTTATTTCTCATCTCTTCCAATTCTAGAATTGGAAAAAGATAATAAATATAATAAAGATAATAAAAATAATAAATAAGTTGAATCTCGGTTAAGAGTTAACTGAGTTGTGAAATTGAGCCTAAATCTCAAAATTTGTTCGTGTTGTATTCCTAGTAGCAAGCTGACGACAAAATGACGTAGCTTGCTGGGATGTTCTATGCATGAATCATATTATTGGCTCTTACAGCCAGCCATAAACTGGTTCCAAAGTGTAGGTAACAAGTTCAAAAATAAGGAAACATGAAAAAGCTCGACAGCTTAACAAAAATTAAGAATGATGCAACACCCCAGCAGAGACGAAACACGTCCGTTCCGATACACACTTAGTAGAGAACTTCGTGTCTGACTACGCTTACGTGTACTTGCAATTCCTCAATTCCTAAATTCTCAGAGTACTCAAAGTATTAAATCGCGAAATATTCATTGTAATGAATTTCTGAAGAATACTTCAAGATAAATTAATTGTGATTAATTCTTCAAGAATTCTTCAGATATTCATTTTTATATTTCTTCTTTAAAATTAATTCTCTATGAACTCCTCTTCACCTTCTATCTGGGTAGAAATTTGTTTCTGCTTTTTACATAAATTATTGGAAATTTTAATATGTATATATGAAGCTGCAAAACATTTTTTTTTTTAATGAAGGAATGATAATTTTTAATACATTTAATACTACTTATATCGATGATTTACTGATGATTGATATTACAAGATCAATAAAAATGTATAATTAGTAAAAAATAACGTTCGTAATTTTGTAAACATAATCAATATTAAAATAATAATCTAAAATAATAAACATACTATGCAGAGTTGGGAAATAATGCGTTACTTGTAACGCGATGATCGTTACTTTTTTTTCTGTCTGTGATGAAAATGGTAATTGTTATTACATTCTTACAGTAACGGATTCAGCTGTTACTTTTTTTGTTACTTTAATATTCTCTATTATCTTTATATCTATTTGATAAATCGCATTATTTTTGATTGAATAAAAATATTTTATTTAGGAATTTAAATAGGAATTTAAGTATTGAAAAATATTTTGTACTTAACATCTTAAGCTGCATTTCGGTAGTCACTGCCAATACTGAAAATAGTATATATTTATATAACTATAAATTTTCACAAAATACAATTATACTAGCAGTAAATATTGAAATGCATTGTTAATAATAATATCGTTGATGATAATGTTCAATAATTTACTTGTGTAAAAACATTGTTTAATTTCAATTTTTAATAAAATTTATAAATTATAACCTTTGGGAATCTAAAGTCCTAAAGAAAAATATATATTAAAGTAAAAATATTAATGTAAAGAATTATAGAAAATTTATTAGATAAGTTTGATATAAAGGAAAGCTTTCTACTATATAGAAACTAGCTTAGAGTTTTAAATTTTTTTTGATTATTTAATATTAATTAAGTAATGTGTGTGTGAATGTATAATTTTAAAATCTAATATCTTGCTTACAAAAGAAAAAATAACGAAAAAAAGTAACGAATCATTACTTTCTAGCAATAAGTAACAGTGTCGAGTAACTTACTTATGTCTGTGACTAAATAAATCATTAAAAAGATGCGGAAGCAAAAGCTCGTTAAGGAGATTTTCAACAGGAAAATCAGTGGTCAACCATATGTAAATGAAATTAATTATTTTAAAAGAAAAGAATCCCAAATAATATGTGACAAAAAATAAATACACAATAGTTGACCCTCATAATGAAATGACCCTCCATAAATCTATTTTTACCGTATATAAAAACATTCTGGATGGATTTTCGAACATGTGGATATTAATGAATGCTTTCTAACAAGCGACTCAGTGCAACACAGTGATTATCTTATCTTTGACGAATAACAAGGATAATAATGCAATTGTGTGTTTCCTGTTGAAAGGCATCCATTGTCTTAGGAACAGAAAACAGATAGAAAAAAATTATTGATTTTTAAAAATGACTTTCAAAAAAGAATAAATCAATATACATAGTGTCCAAATTTTTTGATACATTGGATGCTTTACATTTGATGACAAGTCGACACAAGTGTCATTCTACCTTTGTCAATAAGAATAGAACGACGCTTGTATCGGCTTGTATCATCAAATGGAAAGCATCTATTGTTCGTGAATCCTAAACTGAGTTAAAAAGTCCTATCATTTTGCAATTTTCAGAATTCTTTGTTTTTTTTTTGTTTTTAGTTACTCAATAAGCAGAATATTTAAAATCGATGCATAAAACAATTTTAAGATAATCATATATTGAGGAAAGGCATCAAAGGCATGAATCAATTGAAATAAAATAAAACCGAGCATTTGAACATGTAATTTGTAATTTTGTAATTGTTACGAACGAATAATAAAAAAAATTTAATTGTTTTACATCATTTTCGTATCATTTCGTTCTATTGTCTTATTATATATCTTATTACTATATTTATTATTAAGTGTACAACTTTGCTTCCGCCGTTTTCCTATAGATGACTTTAGCGGTAAGTGGTAGTTGAAATAAATAGATCATAGACGTCATACAATAAACTTGGGCATCTGTCAACATAACCCCATAGAAACATTAGTCGATTTGTGTCTGCATCATAAAGTTATTCTCGATTGAAAATGTCAGTTTACGAGCCAAATTCTCGTCATTTGCGGGAGGTTTTAATTTTTTGCTTCAATATGAAGAAATCTGCGACTGAGGCTCATCGAATGCTCTCAAATACTTATGGTGAGGCCGCTATTAGTGAAAGAACATGTCGTGAGTGGTTTCAACGCTTCAAGAACGGTGATTTTGACGTCCAAGGTCGTGCTCTGTATTTGGTGGGACCAGCTCGGCGTAGTGTATTATGAACTGTTAAAACCGACTGAAACAATCATAGGCGATCGGTATCGAACGCAATTGATGCGTTTGAGCCGAGCATTGAAAGACAAACGGCCGCAATACAACGAGAGACACGATAAAGTGATTTTGCAGCATGACAATGCTCGACCCCATGTTGCGAAAGTGGTCAAGACATAGTTGGAAACGTTGAAATGGGAAGTCCTACCCCACCCGCCGTATTCTTCAGACGTTGCTCCCTCTGACTATCATTTGTTTCGATCAGGCACACGGCCTGGCTGACCAGCACTTCCGGTCTTATGAAGAAGTAAAAAATTGGATCGATTCGTGGATAGCCTCAAAAGATGACCAGTTTTTTCGACGCGGGATTCGTACGCTACCCGAAAGATGGGAGAAAGTAGTGGCCAGCGATGGACAATACTTTGAATCATAAATGTATAATCAGTTTTTTACAATAAAGCCTCGAATTTCGGAAAAAAACGGCGGAAGCAAAGTTGTACACCTAATAAATTTGCGCGAGGTAAACAAAATTTTAAATCAAATATGAAAAGATACACTATTTAAATTATCATCAGCATTACATTGAAAAAGTACTATGTAAATATTTAATTCAGAAAACATTTTATTTAAAATTATATCAGCAAAAGAGAATAGTATATCGGAGAATAACATCTT
>NW_017259213.1:4359203-4360032 GCF_001594045.1 Atta colombica | reverse complement strand
ACGCAAATCCCAAAAGTCCCTCTTTACTCATACGATCTTTTAATCAGATTTTTAAATGCCAAACTGAAAAACTTTGTTCAGCAGAAACGACTCTTATCGGCAGACACGGTAATATTTTAAGTAGTGTCTTGCAAATTAGTGACTTTTGCATAACGTTGCATTGGTTGTATAACACGATATCTATAATAGAATAGTAAGCCTTAAACTCTGTAAGAATCTATATTTCTTAAATTAATAAAATATTTTTGGAATATCAAAATTATGATTATGTATTTTAGAAATATTAAAAATATATATAACATTTTACTACAAAATATTTTTAAAAAAAGGAGACTTCAAGGGGTGCATTCCAAAACTCGACTCTGTCAAGTGTTCCCAAGTATCATTTTATCTTTATTGTTGAATGTTGAATAAGAATAAAAAATACTCGGAGTTGATAGAATCGAGTTTTGAAATGCACCCAAGGAAGGGCCATAGTCCCCTCTTCTCTTGAATCCGCCAGTGAATGTGAACCACAAAATGTTCGTGTGTCAAGATACGTATATTAAATCTTAAGATACAAACGTTTTTTCGTGAGAGAATAACAGATAAATAAAAATTAAAATATCTTTAAGAGTTCTTTAAGAAACATTTTAAAAATATTTCATAAAGAGTTCTAAAAACTATCTTGTTTTATGCACCAATTTTATCTGTTTATTCGACAATTTTTAGAAAATAATATCTCATTAACTATTACAAAAATGATAGAGGACTTTTCGACTCAGCTTAGTTTATCTTATTTTACAAGCAGAATGTCAAAAAGTTTAAAATCTCTCTGTATACATTCAGG
>NW_017259213.1:4353137-4359103 GCF_001594045.1 Atta colombica | reverse complement strand
TATATATATATATAAATATATGCTCTCTTTTCGAAAATTTTTGTCTTCTTATATTTTTAAATTCAACAGAAGGAGAAGCACAAAGGTCCCGATACGGAGGTCCCACTTATTCTGTTGGGTATTGTTCTACGGTGTTGCCGCCGTGAAAATAAACCGCGAAAGCTATATGTGAGAGCGTGTTCATGTGAGACATACACATAATCCATGTACGTGATGTGTGTTGACCGCTCCGCCCATGGTTTGGTTATGCACGGAACACTCTCCCTACATCGCGTTCTCTGTCTAACGCGAACGTCGGACCGGGCATTTTTATAGTCTTGCCTCAAGGTCCGGATTTAAAGGAATACGCCCCACATGTACCCCAACGCTTTACATCTTGGGTCCCTTTCTCCGTCCTGACGAATGGGAGTCTAGACCATGGGATGGAAGAGAGGGAGATTTTAGGACTTGTTTAGAGAGTTTGCCGATAATATTTCGAAGAGATTATTAATATCGCCTACGTTACGAAGTAATAGACGAGCGCATAACTCGGAAGACTTAAAACATTTTGATTAATCTTACTTAGAAATTAGAAATCTAATTTCTAAGTAAATTATAGAAAAGTTTTAGGAATGTATAAATATAAAAGGTCAAATCGAATTATGTGGACAAAGCAATTTTGTATTAAATGACACTTAAAACTCCATATTAAACTGTGCTTATGGCAAATGAGCATGAGAGAAAATTGAATCAACAACGAAGATATAGACTATGTTCCAAAATTCACTGTCAGTGCTGAAAATGTATAATAACGTAAACTATAGATTTTTAGTGCTGACAATGAATTTTGGAACACAACCATAATCGTATTTAGTACTAACTGCAATGTGTTTTTCCACAGTTCTCTTGGTAGCAACTATTCTTCGATCTAACGAGGAAGAAGGCGCGTCCTCGTTCTTGCGCGGCACACGCGAAGATAAATCGAGGTAGCGGCGAAGGGCCGGCCGTGGCCTTTATGTAGTAAACTATTGGTAGTGCGAACAGCTCAATGGTGAAACGGGAGATGTAACCGAAGCTGCGTCATAAAACGGTAATGGGGCGTCGCGTTTCCTTTTCCTAGGGCCTTTGGCGAGAGGCAGGAGAACATTAAGGACGAGAAAAGGGGAGGAAGTTCAACTTGGTCTTCTGCCACCAAGAAAAGAATTGTTTTCTTGAAAGTAAAGAAGAGGAGAGCTGAATGTTAAGAATATTATCAAACGATCTGACTTGAATTTAAAAATGTGTATGATTTAATGTGATGAGAATTAAAAAAGTTACATTAAAAATATTTTTTATATTTAATATTTTCTTTGTAACAAAAAAATCCAAAAAACCAAGGCGAATGAGAATCAGCGTGGTAGTTAATACAAAATGTAATCTTTATTCCAAAAAATAGTACGGTTCGGTTCACTTTGGAACTATCCTCAGCAATACAATTTCAAAATATAATTCCCTTTATATCCAAGGAAAAAAATCACCATCTAGATCGACGCACAAGACAAGTTAAGACATTTTTAAGATGTCTTAAGAGACATCTTTAAGATGTTTTATAAAGAATTTTGAAAAATATCTTATAAAGGTTTTATAATGAGTCGGTCATCGAGAAGTCTTAACCAGTCAAAATCTTAGTTGTACAAGTTGGTTATTGGCCAACTTTAAGACGTAGAATCCCTTAAGACTTTCGACTACCAACTTATTGTAGAATCCCGATTACAGTTTGCCTAACTCTTCGTGGTCACATCTCCTAAGAATATGTTGGTCACACGAAGAGTAAAATGTCTCCAACATTTTTATTGGTTGCCATATTTTACAGCTTTTATTCTTTAAAATCACAAAAATTACTGAACATACTTTAAACATTGTAGAATAAGGAAATGCAATGGTTTTTTTAGAAAGTTTTTTAAAGAAAGTTTTTAATTTTAACAAAATTTTAATTTGTTAATGTAAATTTGTTAATGTAAATTTTAATTTAAAAAAAATAAGAATCTAAGTCTTTAGATTAAAATTTTTAATATATAGAAGTACTTCAATATTGGAAATTTTTTCTTTTTTAAATGATATATAGATAAAAGGAAATAATAGACGCATCAATGTTCAGAAATATAACTCCTGGACAGCATTGATACATAACATTAAACATAAATATTCGGTTTATAAAATAAGAGATATTAAAATACACTGGGGAATATACACTCAACTTGCTATACATTAAGATGATTTAAAAAAGATATAACATTCTTTTATCTGAGATGAAAATGGAAATAATACGTACTCTAATAATCTAGATAAAAATAAGATAAAGCAATTCTTCATCTAATTATTCACTGAGTGTATCATTTAAAAAATAGTAGAATATTAGAAATGCACGTTATTTATTACCTATTGAATATGTATTTAGTTAAAGAATTACTAAACTAGCTGAAGGAGTTGTTTCATTTGTGCAAATCAAAGATACTATAAGTACCATTTTGTACAAAAATATCTTAAAAACTGATTTGTAATACACGTTGAAAAAAAAATGTTGCAGAATTCAACTTCAACATTATAATAATCCTAAATAAGCTTCAAAAATAATCAAAGAATGGTTGTTTTCAAATAATATGAAAGTCTCAGGTTGATATTATAGATTCTTATTTTAAGATCATCTTAAATAATGTCAGATACTAAATGTTATAAAACACTGCTCTGTGATTGACTTGTGACATCTTAAGACTAAATCCAATCGAGCATTACTGGAGAGAATTCAAGCGTCGAAATCGTAAGTATATAGATTCAAACAAGACTGAATTATTAGATTAAGACTGAATTATTAGATCTTTTACGTCGGAAGGACGGAATCATATGGCCTAGACAGCACAGAATTTATAATAAATATTTATAAATATTTATTATTATTTATTTTTTGAAAAATATGTATAAAATATAAGCTTTATTCGAAAACATTAGTAGATTAAATATTTTATATAATATTTATAATAAGTATAAATAAATATTTTTAGTAAATATTTTTTACTTAGATTATAATGTCTCATTAAGTATAACATTTAAGTTTATAACATTTAATATAATATTTACGATAAATATTTTATAATATTTTATAATAAATACTTATTATGATAACTGTGCAATCTAAGACGACAAAAATATTTAAAAAATATTAAAAATTTCACAAACATTTTATAAATATTTTATGAATGTTGTGTGCTGTCTGGGAGTTATACACATTACGCGTTTAATTGAATTTGGCTTGTCGTTATATCGTTCTGTTACTTCGAAAGATATGGCTATTAATGATAAATATTAATTAAAACTCCACAAAATTATAATATTAACGGTAAAATGTTAATTAAAATATCATCAAATTATTATAAGTATAAGTTAGTGTTATTATTACTCTTGTCTTGTGAGACAAATTATAATACTTTTGAACACGTTAGTTCAGTAAATAAACACATGTATGTGTTGTTATCCAATAATAAATTCTGTTTATTTTTTATACTATTTCTCTTTAAACGATATTCTTTACATATCCTTACACCTAACGTTAGTCAAAATTCGTTTAATCTTCATTTAAAAAAAAAAAATTGAAGTTTTTACATTATCGTACAATATAAGAAACGTTCACTAGAAAATCTATAATGTCTTCTTGTCTAAAAAATGTTTGTCTTGTATAAAAAATGTTAGTTTTTGTGTAAAAAAACATGCACACTAATTGCTCAAAATGAAAAAAATGGGGATAAATGAGTGTAAGCGAGATTGATTAGTACGGGTGGACTTGGCTGGCCGAATATCTGTTGACGCGGGAGCGATGGCGACACCACGCATATATTCCTCGCGCACGTATTCCTCGCGCGTGAGGGACGTAGTGTGCGTGCTTGCATGAATTTCTGGCGGTACGCGTTATACGCAGTTTCTACGTGCGCTCGAAGAAAGGAACGGACCAGAGAGCGAACGCAGCGTTGTTATGGCTACGACGGAGTCGCGGTCACGGCTCTCTGCCGGGCCTCTCCGCTCTGACGGACCCATTCTGAGGAGCACCAATTTCGTCCCTCCCATCTCAAAACGCTTGAGAAATATACACGGTTTACCATTTTAGCTGATTAGTAATTAGTTTAAGTTAATTAAATATTTTGGTATATATATATATATATATCTTCTAGGAAAACTAATTTTACGAACATTTTGTTGAGAAAAATAAAAAAGTATTCATGTACATAAAAGATGAATAATATAGTTCTACAAGAAAGATAGAAATAATTATAAAAAATTATAAACAAAATTTGGGAAATGATACAACATATATAGGTATATAAGATAAATGTTTTGATAATGATTGAATTAATAAGAAGTCATGATCAATTATGTATTAATTGTTATTGATTATTAATGTAGCATCATAAAAAGAATTAATGTTCATGTAAAATGATAATTGAAAACTATCATATAAATTTTTAAAAAAGCAGAAGAAATTTCATTGATATTACACCACATTGATAGTGCAGTAACTGAATTTCTAATAAAATAAATTTTCAAAATTTAATTTTTAGTTTTTTTACAATCAAAAACATACTACATGTTTGAATAAATACAATACAATATTTCGAAAATACATTGTAAAAATTAAAAAATGTAGATACTATGTTTTACTCAAGATGGTAAGAAAATTAATAAAATTATAAATGTCTCTTCTAAAACAAAATTTGGGAAGAAAACAATATTTTTCACAATAATTTGTAAAAAAAAAATTATATATACTTTTATTACTTATTTTGATGTGTTTAATTGCTTTCTAGTTTGCTATTATTGACAAATAATAATTATATATTAATGTATTATCAATTTTTCAATCGTTGGTATATTTAGTTATTGGGATATTTATTACTACTATTATATTATTAATACTAATAATATAATAGCTTATATTTATTAATACTAATTAATTATAATTCAAATATATGTCTTTTTATAAATAAGAAATTATATTAAATAGAGTATCTTAAGACCGTAAATGTAAATACACATTGAATAACGAGAATTTTTCGATTAGAGTTGAATCTTAATGCTTAAATATTTTCGATAAGAATTTATATACACATCCAATTTTATAAACTGAAAATGTATTGTATATAATGCGCTGAAATTGTTTGTAATTTTGAAATGCATTTCTTATGATTTTTTTTCCCCTAATTATATTAATGTATGTGCGGACTAATATATTTTAAAAATAATTTAGTGTTTTCTTATTCATATAATTTATAAATATATTGTTATTATTCACATAATGTTAAGTTGTGATTTTAATTAGATGCGATCTCTGATTTTTCGTATTGTAAAGTCCGACGGATTTCATGCGTCGCTTCGAGAATTTTGCTCTCGATCTCGTCGTCTCGATCGAGAGATTAAGCTTACGTTGCCTGATCTTATCGTAATTTGCGGCCCCTGTTATGTCAATAAACGGTTGAACACGCGTCCGGCATTATCTATGCGTGACTCCATCTACGTTTTTTTCTCTACGTCTCACCCACCGCTTTTCTTCCGAGTGTATCATTTACCAATGAACCTCACGCGTAACATAACAACCCCAGTGTTACGTATAGAGCTGCCAGACCTTATCTCCCTATTCATAATCGTCACAAAGGACGTCAACACGATGCAGACATTAATTAGATAAGCATACGAGCATTAGATAATCTCCCGAGAGAAAAGAGAACCGAACAATGCTACCTCTCCGAAGAATGTCTCATAATTATATCATCGCTCGATTATTATATCAGTATAGTAAATGTATTATTATATCAGTATAGTAAGTATAGTAAATGCTTCTATGATTATGATATGGTAAATGTTTCTATATTAAGTAAAACATAAAAATTTGTACATGAAATAATTTATTTCAATTAAACTACGAGAAAAAGAAAAATATCTCATTTTAATGTTTCTTCAATATT
>NW_017259213.1:4344517-4353037 GCF_001594045.1 Atta colombica | reverse complement strand
CGCAGTAATAATTACTTTTATTATAAAACATAAAATTATTTTTAATAATCTAGATTAAAAATAATTTTATAATCAACTTTTTCAACTCTTTAAAAATAGGATTCCTCCCCCCTAGTTATATTATTTTTAAACTTTGTGTGTGAGTGTGTTTGTGATACTCCTGATTTATATAAAAATAGGAAAAAGTTTTGTTTAAAATACAATCGAAAAGCCTCTCCTAAGTCGTACCACAGCCATACTGAATGATGTCAGAAGCGACATGTAAATTTTTGTTAGGTACTAATTGTAAATAAAGACACTTTGGATAAAACAAAATGATGAAATCATTTTAAAATATTTATAAAATAAAAGAACTATACTTATTACCCTTAACAGTCAGTAAAAAAATAATGAAAGGCACGTGAAGTGTTTTCAATCAATGCGCATGCGTGGCATATTTTCACTTACACGTGCCTTTTATCTCTTTTTACAATTATTTACTGACTATCAGGGGGGATAAGCATAGTTTTTGTCGATGTTTACAAATGTTTTAAAGCTCATTATTTCATTTTATCCAAATTATCTTTATTTACAAATGGCACGTAATAAAAATTAACATGTCATTTCTCGCTTCTGACTTGTGATTTAACGTAGCTCTGGACCCCTATTCAAAGGTCTTAACATGGAATGACTTATGATTTCCTGAAGCAATTTGGAACAAAAGAACACATGTTGCAGAACTGAGGACACTTGTTGATTTCTGAGAAAAAAGAATAGGCAGACCCTTAAGAAATGCCCTTTGTTACACAAATATATATTTTTTTCATCATTATGTAAAAAATATCAAAAACAGATTGAGAAATTTGTCTGAAAGTCTCAATATATAACTAGGGCTTCTGTAACAGTAACCGCCAACGTACCATAGGAATTAGCCAATCACAGTCTAGAATGGTCAAAAATTTTCTGCTCTGATTGCTTAATTCCTACGGTACGATTATTGTTACGGAATACGGACAGACGCCCATGCCGTATAGAACGGAAATGGTTGCCATATCCTTTTTTTCTTGTCCTTTTGTACGGCATTTGAAGAATTTTGAAGAACTTTCCAAAAGTGTATTAAGAAAAATAGTCTAGTTGAATTAAGTAATAGTAATTCTAGTGGAAAATGGATACAGAAAAAATATTACGGTTGCCACAACTAAATAATGATAATTTTCGCCCATCAATATATTTGGTTGTGATAACCATAAGATGGACATATCTTTACAGCCATATCATGCCAATCTTATGGTTATCACACTCGTACTATAGTTCTTATATCCAAAAAATGTATCGATAGGCGACTTTCGATCGTGGCAAACGTAACCATTTTTTCTGGTTTTCTGGTTAGATCTATTAGAATTCTAGTTGAGATAATTAGAATTTTGATTGATATAATTATTCTGATAAAAATAAGAATGTTAGTAGATTTTATCAGAAATATTGTATCAACTAGAATTCCGGTTATCTCTCAACTAGAATTCTAATAAATTTAACCAGAAAATTCTGATTCGTCCATTTTCAACCAAAAATTTTTTTCAATGTGTTCAAATAATTACCGTTCATAATTATTCCCTTCGGGGAAAATCCCTCCGGAAATCCCACCTTTATGGAAGCCTTAACAAAGAAAAAAAGATGTCCGAGGAAAAAAAATAAATGGCAATCCTAATTACAAAAGAGGACGCTGCGATTGACTAGTATATATCGACAAAAACAATTTTATATATTCGTTAATCTGGTTAATTCTAATTTTTGGATACACAAAAGGAAAATTAAATCAAGAAATTATCAGGCAAAAAATAATCAGATGTAGTTAGTTGGGCGCATTTAAATCTATTGCTAATTATAATCAATTACAAGTTTATTTATTAACTGCGTCTGATTCTCATTTGCCCGACATGTATTTCTTGATTTATTTTTAATTCCAAAAGAAATATTTGTACAAAAGGAAAAAATCGAATTAAGCAGTTCTATGTAATCATCCGCGCGTATTAAAATATATTTGTAATTTAAGTATTCTCTTCTAATTTTTAACATTTTTAAAGATTTGTATAAATTTATTTATATACAGAAGACTCACGTTCTCGTTTGTGGCGTACGATCACGCTGTCGACGATTCTTGAACCAATTGGACACTTGAGTCAGCGTCAGGCCAGTTTTCTTCGCAAGATTCTTCTTCTCGTCCGGCGTAGGATATCGGTTCCTCATATAACACTCTTTCAAAGCGTTCCTCGATCGTTCCTTGAAGCAATACACGGTCTCCTCACCGTCCCAGATCGTCTTTGGTAGTGGATACTTCTTGCGCAGCCGATACTTGTCCACGGCGCCCAATGGTCGACCGCGGATTTTCTCAGCTTCGCGATAATGCGACTTAAACCACATCTGTTGGAGTTCAGGATGTCGACGTGGCGAGAAAGGGTGGCTCTCCAGGATTGAGTAAAGCTCGTGATAGGCTCCGCGGTGAAAGGCAACAGCGGCACGCGCCATTAGCACACTCTCGCCTCCGCGCAACAGTTCTCCAGGCGGTAAGGACCAAAGAAATCTGGTATCAACGTAGTTTTTTTTAAGTAGATTTTACACAAATATAATTTTGTATAATTTTAGAATTTTATAACGCAAGAACAGAATTTGTTAAAAATCTAATGCACATAATTTTTGAATAAATAAATAATAAATTAAAGCACGTTCTCTTTAAATTACCTGGATAATTTCTCAATGTCTTGACTTTGCGACAATGCCTCGCACATGCAAGATATCTGTTCAGGTGTGAAATTACTGCTGCTAAGGGGGAGATTGCTGATATTACTGATGTTAGTGTTTACGCTGGCAGAGTTGCAGGAAATCTCCTGCGAATACTGAGGACTGCCATTCGATGTTGGCGTTAAATTTTGGGGATGATGTGTCAACCCGAGACCGGACATTGACGATGTATTACTGTATTGCGCGGTTGCATTGCGATGCACGACGCCCATTTGACTATTGCAGTCGCTGTTCGGTGATGACAGCTGATCTGAACTATCCGACATCCTTGGCTGGTGACTGCGTGCCTCTCATGAATCCATGCAGGTGTCGGACAGCAAACAAGATTCCGTGCTCATTCGCCGGTCCTAAGCGCGAAACATTTTTGAAGACGCAAACTTCTTTCGTGATTCCTTATTTAAGTTAATTCAAAGATCACGCATCTTGAGTTACAAACCGAATTACGAATTGCTAAATATTATAAAAAATTAATAATTCGTTAGACATAATTTGTCTTAATTATATGCGAAAAATTTACGTGTAATTTTGAGCATAATATATTTGATTAATTTTATTATATACAATAGATATTTCAATAAATGTTTGTTCGTTGCCCATATATTCTTACCTCTGAATTTTCTATCGTGAAATTTTTAGTTTGGGAATTAAAGTCAACGAGGAACTTATTTTCCCGCTTTTGCCATTCGGCAAATTGGAGCACCGTCGTAGTATCAATATATCTTATAGATCGACCGGATGAATAACTGATGACGAAAGTAAGCATCCGTTATTCGCACGTTCGAGTCAACGCGACGGTTGTTTAATCACGCGCGTTTCATTCATGTCGATGCTCGACTCCATTTCCATTCATCAAGACTTACTCAAATGAAGCTGTAACATACTTCAAGCCACTGTTTCAAAAATTGTTCGCAAATTTTAATTACGAAAAAAAAAATTTTTTTTCTAAGTACAACTTTCACTGTACACTTTCACCGATACATTCGATGGTCTGTACACTTTATCGCAGAAGAATAGCTCGAATTCGTAATTATTTTTCAATCATTCTGGTGACTATTATTCAGTTTTTAATATAATTTTTTTTTAATATTTGCACTTAAACAAATATAATTCTATAAATGAAAATCACTTGTTCTTTATGAATAATTTTAAAAATTTCCGTCACATATATGATTATTTATTTGTTCTTCAAAATCGTATTTGATTACCGCGTTGTAAGCAAATAACTTTGAACTTCCGACGGAGTCTGAAATCAAGTCTAAATTCTTTAATTTCGGCGTCTGTTCGTAATAAATTATGTAATCATAATGGAATACTTCTCACATCCACAATAATCCTCCGTGAAAGCTTTTCCAAAAAAGATACCAATTATCAGTTCGTTTATTCGCCATCAGGTACACATTTTCCAAATACCACTGTCTGAGTTCTTAATCTTTGTGACTAACCACTTTGTGATTAACGATAGATCACCCGTAGCGAAAGCATTGAATGCACTATAAGGAAAGAAAGAATGTATTTGTACGTTCTTCTTAAACACATCACAGCGTGGTACCAATGCACTGGCAGATCTCCTTGAGATTACTTGTAGTCTCAAGTGTCCCGCAACCACCCCCGTTTTTACGTTGGAGAACAGTAAGATTATGAAGTAACCAATCGCGCGAACAAACAACCGATTGCATAACCGATATCCTCGGAAGGATGCCTTTGACCGCGGTAGACTATCTCACTGAGTGACCAAGTCACCAAGTTAGTAAGGTGATCACGGTCGTCGCGTTCGCGGTGCGATAGCCGTCGTCCCGCTGGCAATTCCGTCGTTGAATTGTGGTCGTGCGGCCGCCTTGTGGCAATGCTGACGATGGAGTTGCCGATATCGTTTTATCTCTCTCTTTCTCGTTCTCTTCTTCTTCCATCTCTCTCTCCTCTCTCCTTTTCCCTCCTTGATCTCTTGGTCGGCCTTCTCTTTTATTTCGGCAGTAGAACCGCGCAATGATCAGGTACGGTACGGCCACTACGCTGCGATTGGTCGTCGCGACGTACAGCTCGGCTCCATTGGTTGGAAAATTAGAGGGCGGTGCGAAGCTTCTACCCCCTACCGACTACTAGTTCACCCCATCCGAGTTGCCGCCGGCCCCGCGACGTTTCTGATTCCTCTGCGCTGGATTCTCACCTGGCGACCTCCGCGACAGACCGATTACCTGGATATATCGAATTTCGACGATTCCTTTCTCGAGTCGGACTCGCGTAATTTCTTTTGTTATGTAACTGAAGTGACGAATTATGGTATTGTGCATCGGACTTTCCCCTTGGTCTCACACTCCAGTCTCGAATTATATGTTTGCTTTCTCATGTTGAATAGCCTTAATAAAACTCGTATATTTCTATAGATGTAATTATATTCTCGAAATGATAATTGAAAATAAATCTTAATTAATCGGTGAAAACTTGCTTTTTCATTTGCTCGTTTTGTAAAACGATTTACTTTAAGTTTAAAATAAAAATTTGAAGCGTGCAGATAGCGAAAATTTGCTTATCAAAGATTTGATTTTATTTATATCTTTATTGCGTAGCTTCCAATTTACATTATTCAGCAATTTTTGTGCAAATTTTTCGCGCAGATACTGTTTTCCACTATCGCGAAGCTATCGAAGAATCACGAAATACGCGTGTAACCAATAAACACCGGAAATGGAACGTGTCAACGTTACCGTACACCATGTTGTGATTCCACGCGACGCTATCGCACCTTGTGTTTGATTAATTTCACAACAACTGGCAATTCACCCTTCGTCGGTAGATTTGACGAAAGGAAATCCGTCATAAATTTGTTTATGAATCATTTAAATGCGTCACATTTTGGACAATTTAATACACGTAATGTTCGATATAAGACGCATGATAATATATAAAACTTGAAGATATAACTTTATAATTTTTGCGGTATAATAAAATAAAAAATTGCAGCTGTATAATAAAATAAAAAAAATATATATTTTAATATAATATATATCGAATAAATAAATTATATAAAACAATTGTTGATTGTAAAACAATTGTATTCATTACATCGTCTTAAAATGTACATTTCTTATAGTAATTTATTGTGCTAATTTTTGTTGTAGATTTTGAAATAAACATCGATAAATTTTCGATGTGACGAATGATTGAAAAGCTGATATGACGATTGAAGAAGGCAGATATCACTTTTTTAGAATGTTTACTTTTCACGATAAGATTTCCACCCCCTCGCGAAGGTCGCCGGCTCATCTCTGGAGTCGTATTATGATACACATTTCTGCAAATATGATCCAACGACAAACGTAACTTTAGCTGCAGATCGGTCCGAATACGAACTCGTACACGCCCAAGGATCGGTTTCGTTCATTCACGACTATCGTGTATATCGTTTATCGTTACGTATCTTATACACATGTATTTTGATTGTTTATCTCCATTCCATAAATTGAATGAAATTTTACATCGTTTTATATCATGCATGATTTAATTGAATCAACTTATATAGATGTACCATATTTTCAAGAACTTGTTGTTGAACATGATATATACGTGTATGATACTTAGGTGTACGTAAAATATTTTACTTCTAAAATATAAATAAAAATAATTTAGTAAACATATCAAATTTTTTTAAATAATTTATCTGCATCATAATTATTTTAAACGAATTTTTTATTTAACGATCGCGTATATTACCGTTACGTACATATTACACATGTAACAATCGTTTATCTTCATTTCATAAATTAAACGAAATCTTACACGCGTTATTATGCATGATTTAATTGAACCTGTAATAAAATATTTGAAAATTATTTGATTTTATTATATTATATTAAAGCCATTTTTTTGCTAATACTAAATAAAATACATGTTATAATTTTTCATGTTATAATTTTTAAATATACTCTTTTTCTTCTACTTTTGGGTTTAAATACTGCTTATTTTATGCTTAATATATTTTTATGCTTAAAATATCCTCTAAAATATGTATATACTATAATACTATAATACTAAGATATAATAATATAAATCTTTCTCTTTTTTCTTTTTCTCACATAAAAATATATTGACATTATGACATCCTAAATTTATCTTGTTTGTCGCCTTTATTTGATTTAATCAAAAGATTTATTAAGCAATAACAACACAAATTTAGAATGTCACGTGACGAAAATCTGGTGGTCGAAAAGTCTGGCGGTGTTATATAGATCAAGAGAACCGATGCATCGCTAGTAGATGAGTGAAGACGTTTTTCCTCGGCACGCCTTGCCAATCCTTTGAATCTGCTCCGCCTTTTTCAACTAATTGCCATTTGTCATGTATGTTGATCGACGTAGCGTAACATATTTTGGAACGGTAAAAGATTTTAAATAAAAAATTTATTCGGAATAAAAACTAAGATAATTTAATTATAAAAGGGAAATATTTCGTTACTAATTCAATACGTTAATAACGCTTAAAATTCTCTTTATATTTTGCAATTAATTCTGGATTCGCTATTTATTTTTTAAATAAGTTTTACTTGTTACAGTATACATAGTATACAGTAATAGTATTAATTAAGCTATACAATCTTTTAATTAATATCACTTTGCAATCAAGAAAAGAAATTTCTAGACGTACGAAGTAAGGAAAATTATGAAAATCATTCCGATTTGATTATGCTCGAGCTTATGGATTCGAGAATGATATCGTGCCGAAGCCAAGACCCAATGATAAAGGGGCGGCGCCGCGCTTTGCGATGGCGTCTCCTTCGATTTGGTGTCGGATTTCCCTCTGGGCCGCCATTTTCTCTCCTCCTCTCTGTCTCTCTCACCCTCTTCGTACATCCTCCTGTTCCCGACCCTTGGGATAGGGATGATGCTCTTCCTTATCAAAATGAACTCGGGGACGACCGATTTCATCATCCCTCCTTCATTCCTGTTAAATCTAAAGTCGTACTCGACAATCCGATATTCGCTTGAGTGTACATCGTTTACAGGCAATTGGTCCTCAAAAATAAATTAACTTAAGTTATAAATTTAATTGTCTTTATTAGATCTCGAAGAAAGGTTTAAGCTGAAAAATGCTTTCTTATCTGAAATATATACATATAAATATTATATGTAATTAAATAACTACTTACTAGAAACTATGTTGATTTAGATATAAAACATCTCTTATTTAATCTATCATTTCAACATCTGTAATTTAAATTTATTTATTTTACTATATTTGTGAGTGTTACATAATTATTATGTCTACTTTTTTAATGAGTCTGATTTAATATATTATACAAACTTATATTATAATTTTGTCTTATATAATTAAAATATAAATTTATTTTGCAATCTATAAAAATTTTTTATACAAGATGATTCTTTCGATACAAAGTGCGTTTGCATATATAACGCTGCTCACAAAAGTTGTAAAACAAGTATTTATTTGTCATAAGCGTATTTAGTGTCAGTACGACAGTATGATAGGAAGTACTCCGACGAAGTAATTCTCGAATTAAATCTGCTTGGTGTACGATGAAAATGCTTTGAAGCAATGAAACGCATTTCGCCTAGACGAGGCGTGAATTCACTTTGCGCCTTGTCAAGACTCGTCCGTTCGGAAAGCACCCTGTTTGTTGTATCTGGGCACATCAAGGCATTCGAGTACGAGCCAAAGAGCACCGACAGGTACTATGCGGGAGGAGGAGCAAGGGAGGAAAGCGAAGGGGGTTGCGGAGGAGGGAAGCAG
>NW_017259213.1:4338750-4344417 GCF_001594045.1 Atta colombica | reverse complement strand
GGCGGCGGCAGCGGCAGCGGCGGCATCGTGTTTCACTGTACTGCGTTTAATTGCATTCCAAAATGGCTCTGTGCAAAATCCTCTCCCCCTTCCCTCGCCCACCACTCTCGCAATTCTCCTCCTCTAGCCGGGCACAGACGGTGAGGCATCTTCAGCATCGTAAATCCAGATAAATTAAACTGGCGCCGGCAATTCTCTCTCTCTCTCTCTCTCTCTTTCTCTCTCTCTCTGCTCCTTTCTCTGTCTCTTTGTTTCTCTCTCCTCCTCCCTTTCTCTTGCTCTCTCGCAGATTTCAACGCATCCTCGTTTATCTTCCGCTTTGCTTCCGCTGTTTGTTCCGGGTCATGCCGGGTCGTTCTCTCGCAGTCGTGGATGAATCTACGGTTTCACGTAAAGCGACGTGGCGATAAAGAGCCGGCGAGCCGTTTGTAATGACGAATTCGCAAGTGCCATGAAATCGCGCGCAAAGGACACCGGCGAGGGGGAGGAGGATACGAGATGCATAAACTTTCCATAGAACAGCGATGTGAAATAGTATTCCACAATGACATTTACAAACGAGTAACTCATTCGATTTTCCATACTTTTTGTTCGTCAATAGTCAAGATATCTGACTTTTTTTGAGTTACAAAATCTTATCATCATTTTAACTTCAATTAATGAATAAAAATTATATAAACGACATAAATAAACAACTTTGATAGATAATTTAGATTAAATTAATTTACACAATTAACTAAAATTGATAATAAAATATAAATTTAATGAGACACGTTATGCATAAAGCAACGTCAAATTATACGTACATCATACGTTACATCGTCTACAAAGTTAAAATTTCCCGGGGAAAAGCGGAGAAATTTAAAGGCTCTCGGTTTTAACTCGACCAATCCTGTGACGATGCCGCATCGCAGGTGCGTCTCGTGTTCTCGCGGTGTCATCGTCCGGCGTATCTACGCGCCGTTAAAATTAATATCGTCGAACAATAAGCCAGGTCGAGAGGTGACGAAAGGAGCTCGTTCGCAACGACGGCACAGCGTGTTGGTGGCCGGACATCGGACACCGCCTCCGACCGAGAGATAGCAGCTATCTTCGTGCACACGTTATACGTTACTCTGCTCGACTCTGTCACCCGGACTCGCTCACTGACAATCGGTGCGCGATGTATTGCGTGCGACCGGATTTATTTTTAGCAGTCGACATTCTCGATGCACACCTGAGGAGACGAGAGAGCGACGTCTCAGATTGTCCGAACGGAAATAAGTATATATACACAAGTGGATGGACACTTGACAGCATAATTCAATTCGCTTTACTTGATAGACGATTGTAGATTTAGTAATAATTTATGATTATCCAAACTATGCTTTTTAAAAATGCCTAAACTATTTTTGACAATTTTCGAACTGGTCGAGCTCGATAAGACAGTTTAACGCATGAGATGTTCCTGTCGCCGCGATCTACGCGTGATCTGAAAAATGAACGAGAACAAAATGCGTGAACTCTCATCCTCCTCTCGCCAATGCGATCGCATCGATGAGCGGATTAGGGGACGTAATCTGTCGGTTATTTTCCCATTAGCACCACTGCTTGACGTAGATCGGCGCGAGAGATTTTTGTCCTGTCCGAGTGAACAGCGCGCGAACAGGCGTGAACACAGGTAGCCATTCATGGGATCCACAAGGGTCCTCGGCCTAATACCCGAAAATATGCTCTTTATGTGTCACTGGCCACTTTATGCCGCGATTCACCACGATGGGTCTGCTCGTAGATCCAGAGATACGATAACTTTCCTTCGCCGTGTGATACATAACAAAAATTATTCATATGCTAGCTTCGTTATTCATGAAACAAGAATAACTTATCAAACTTAAAACTTTATTACTGAAAGTCATTAATTATATAAAATATCAAATTTCTTGATATTAAATTTTTAAGTTACTAACTATTGATTTAATAATCCAATGATTTAATCTGAAAGATTTAAATTAGTTAAGTCATGTTTAATAACAATTATTATTATTTCGTATAGAGTATAAAGTCTATACTTTATTAAGGCCTGCATTACGCCCCAGGATGTCGTAATAGGTCGAAATTGTCGATTACACGGCTAGTTAGATGCGCTTCGTGATTTGAGGGTAGCACGCGAACGACGTACTGTCATCATCCCTTCTATAATTGTTTGTATGCATATCCTTATATTCTCTTAGGAAATGTTCCACACACAAACGGTCCAAATTAAAGGTGCAGTAAATTAAAAAAAGCACAAATGCAACGAAAAACAATAGGCTATATCAAAGCGAGAAAAAATTCTCGTAAAATATACGCGCAGTAAAAATAATATATTATATGTGAAGTGAAAAATTTTTAACATTACAATTTTTTATAATATCACGACTTAATTTATTATTAAATAATTTTAAAATGTTACAAAATTTTTTTACTTATTTTAATTTAATTTAAATTTAACTTAATTTAGTACATTTATAAGAAATTATTATTCAATTTCAGCGTAAAATGAAGATCAAATAAGAATTTAAAAATCATAAATCACGTAACGATGAACCGGACGACGCATATGAAGGATCATATTGCAGTACATTACGCATGCCTATGCAACTGCATACGCTTGGTATGCCTACGACACAAGTCTCATGTCAAAGATCGATCAACTGGAAAATTTTACTTTATACTCACATATATTTTTATAAATCTTTTGCAGTATTTAATTGTTATTACAAGAGTACTTAACGTATTGTTGCAATATTAAAACGTTTGAAATTGCTCGTCAATTGTACATATAAAACGAATTAAAAACTTACATCAATTATATAAGATCAATTTCGTTAAAAAATGTGAAAATAAAATACTGTACTACAACTGCTTGAAAACTATTTTGGTTTTGGCGTTAAAAAAGAATTTAAAAAAATGTTTACCTCTGTAACAGCCGACATCGATAAGCCAATCAAGAACGCTCTCCATGTTATCTTTTTTTTTTTACAGGTTTCACTAGAGTGTGAAGGTGAGAGATCTGCTCGTAAACCCGTATATTCTCTTTGTAATAAATAACGATGTATATTCTGGTTTTGCAGAAAACAACAAGCTACGAGGAACTCCATGTTTAATAACGTGGACAGCTCCACGTTGCAGAGATTTATTGTTGTGGCTAATTATTATCGGTGCATGAAGGAAGAAACGTGACATGCTCGGAGAAGCATAATGGCGTAACCCTTAAGAAAATAGAGAAGGGTAGGAAGATATAGATGTTATGCCAATTATGACAATCTCTGATAGATTTGCTGAGGACTGAAACTTGCTTGTGAATTGTGACGTTCATTAAGATGCCACGTCAGCTAATAGATGCCGTGATGTGGCGAGATCTTTTACATGTGCGAAAAGAAATAGAAACAAAATTGTTTATCTTGATCAATTGTAAAATAGTTTAATTATTATGCAATTATTAATGTCTCTGATAATTTGTACGAAGAATATTCAGAGCATAATTTAATAAATTAATAAAATTTCTATAAACAAGTATAATTTTGACATTCCAGAAATTTAATTATTATAAGTATTTTTATAGTTAGCAATAATATACATATACATATATAAATAAAAAATATAGATATGTGCAATATATACATACATATTTTTTTATTGAAAAATTAAAAGTGTTAATTACAGATTTTTAAAATTTTCATTACAACATAAATCAGTAAAAATCAATTTTTTATTTATTTTGAATATTATATTATATTATATTATAATCGCAAATTTTTTGAGGCATCGTGAACAATTCCTCATACGAGACTCTTCTTAATGTGCCACTTCGCACTTTCTACGTTTCTTTATCAGTGGAACCTGTGTCAGGTGAGTTTTGTGGGAAAAAAAGCTGGACATAGTTTCGCGCGCTGGATCGTCTTACGCTAACTCGCACGATTTATCTGCAGGTACATCGCGACGCTCGAATCGTCGCGAAACGTTGCAGTGCCTGCAAGGGAGGTTCTCGCAATCACTTTACGTAATTCGACGATAATAAAAAAAAGAAAGGTATCACGGACTCCGACAAAACGCGAAACGAGGTACTTTTCTATGAAATCGACCCTCGGAGATCTCTCTTGTTGGATCAGAAATTAGAGAAGTCGCGAGACCGAATTTTCTATAAAAGAATCTAAAATCTCTCTTGTATTCTTCTTTCACTTACTGGAAAAATTTGGAGAATTCTTCTAGAATATTTCACGAAACATATAGTAATAGACAAATCAAAGATATTTTTATCTTTTATTGAATAGAATTATTGAATAGAGAATAGCTATATACTATCAGAAAATAAATATTTCAAAATAATTTTATTTTCATTATGTATTAAAATACGAAGAGATAGTTACATGCAAAATTAATCCTAATATTGAGTTTAAAAATAACATTGGCTACCTTTCATGTTTTCTTTAAATAATTAGATACAAAGAACAATTTTGCAAAGAACGAGAACTAATCTTTTTCAACGATTTCCTTTAAAAGTTTCCATCATGACTATGTTGCTTCATTTTCTCAACTTCCGCTGAAAAATTCATCCCGCATTTCCTACGATACGTCCACACTCCCACAGTGTATACTCAATAAAGGGCTTGACGCCATAATGTGGTGTCGTCGCTGTTGTATCGACAATATGTTCCGGATCCTTAATAACGACAGCGAAGCGGTATTAAGAGGCATTACAAAGCAGCGGACACTTGAATGCGCGTCGAGGAGGGTTCGCACTCTTGAAAAGAGCATCTGAACACGAGGAACGCTGTTAGCCCCCTCCCCCTACCCTTGAACGTTATTATGAACGCCCCTTTTCTATCCCATGTTACCGTGTCTTCGTTCTACTCTTGTCACCTCCGGCGACACCTTTCTGTTTCTCTTCAGCTGAGATATCCCTATTCGCAACGCTTCGACCAAATGGTTCGTACACGTGTATGTAAATGTACATACACTTTTGATTCACTTATTAAATAATTGAAAGAATTTTTTAAGTTCTACAGAAGCAAATGCGAAATTATAAATTAATTCTACAAACAACTCCTCATTTTATTTATTTTAAAAATCATATTTATATCTTTTTTTTAGATTTATGTTTATTAGTAATCACCTAAGATCATCAAATTTATTTGCTATTAATTTTTATTGAAAATAAGAAGTAAATAAGAAGTAAATATCTTTTAGTATAGAACTCATATTGTAAATTAAAATTCATCATACATTTTATTGTTATTACAATTTATTGAGGAAATTTATCGAGAAATGTAACATTTTATATTGCAAGCATTGAAATTTAATACTCTTTACTGAATTGAAACACATGATATAAAAATGCAATGTTAATACGAGCGAATAAAGCTCTGAATTTACGTTTATGGCGGACAGAAAAAGGGGGGTGAGAAAAGTTTTGCAGGTTTCGCGTTACATCATTGTCATCCTGGAGCACCCCAATAGGCAGCCACTACATAGGTACTGAATGTACGCGCCAACCCCACGAAAATCCCCCGTTTACATGTCTGTGTCGTCATATTCTTTGTTAGAGGGTGGTTTTCAAACGATGAAATCGCTCTGGCCTCGCAATCGAGATTTATTAAATAAGAGTTATCACATTCTCTCGCAATCCTTTCTATATATAAAAAAAGA
>NW_017259213.1:4333514-4338650 GCF_001594045.1 Atta colombica | reverse complement strand
TTCAATTTTATATATATATTACTATTATTATTTTTTATTGTTGTAAAGAATGTTTGTAAAAAAATGTTATAAAAAAATTACGAAACATAAAATTTTATCGTATCAAATTTCTATACTAGAGATATGTTATACATATATTTTATGTAATATGAAATTTTATAACTGTTCTATTAATGTCTTTAATTTTGTTAAATGTTATAATATAGGCAAAAAGTGAGTGTGTGTTCCAGAATGATGCTTCGGCGAATTTTTCTAATCCGCGCATGGCAAATGATGCCGATATTAGTCGGCTAATTTTTTCACGCTACACGCATATGAAGATGACGTTTTCACGAAGACGAAGACGAAACGCTGCCTACGACGATTCTTCGAGCTGACCGTGCAGACCTGTCAAGGCCGCGTTGCTTTTTATCGGCTTATCAAGACGTTGGTTATACCGAGTTGCTCGTTCGTGCTGTGGGAACTAAAGAATCATCGCGTCATACATCTAGGAGATGTATTTATAGCGTCTCCAGGAAGGATCTGCTCCACGTGCGAAGCTGATTATAGCGCACTGAGAGTGCAAGCCACACATCAACGTTTTCTCTTCGACAACAAGTTGTGCAATAAAGTAGAAAAAAATTATATTTTTAAACTATTGCATAAATTAAATTATAATAAATTAGGAGTTTATTTAAATTATTGAATAAAGAAAATTGAAAAGAAGAAAAAAGGAAAAAAGAAAGGTACAAGATAGAAAAGGGAGAGGAGAGAGAGAGAGAGAGAGAGAGAGAGAGAGAGAGAGAGGGAGGGAGAGTGATTGATTGATTGATCTTTATTAGCCCTAATAACTACTAGCAATATTGATTGACAATCATATAACATACAATCTAATATAATGCCGAATTATTCAAACTGCCAGACTTATACTCACATTGTACTATCCCTCTCTACTTCTAATATATGCACTAACACTCTCGTAAAGCTTTTTAATCTTTTTTCCTTTCTTATTTCATTTGATAAATTATTGTACATTTTAAACCCATCATATAACAATATTCTCCATTCTCTCTAGTTTTACATCTATTAATATATATATATTATCTTCTAATCTTATTTGTACTCCTTTCTCCTTTTTTACTTGCTCTTATTTTTTTAAATAATCCAGGCAGTTTCCATTTCTCATTTTATGTATCAAAATACAAACATTGTATTCAATTTTTTCTTTAATTGACATAAATTGCAATTTTTCAACCATGTCTTTAATTCTTGTCTTATAATTGCATCGTAATATAATTCTCATCCCTTTATTTTGAAATTTTTGTCAATACTGCACATTATAATTATTTAAACTCAGTAATATAGACAAACAATATTCGAATAACAGAACAATTATTGCTTTATATACAATGTATATATGGTGTTAAATTCATATTAATTTGAAATGTCCCAATTTCGATCCTATTTTTTTGCCTAGATAATTAACATGTGCTAAAATTCAGATTTCTTTCTATAATGACACCTAAGTATTTAATTTCACTAATCATTTCTAATTAATATTTTCTAGTTTTACTTTCATATTGCTTTCCTTTTTTTTCCTAATGCTTCTAACTAATATAGCTTTGATTTTATTAACAGTTTAATTAGCAGTTCTATTATTTTTCAAATTCCTCAATTTTTTGCATCTGCATATTAAGATTATATATTTATTTCTTGGCTTGAATAGCCTATTGTACATATTAGTGCATCATCTGCGAAATGAGAGAGAGGGAGAGGGAGGGAGAGGGAGGGAAGGAGGGAGGGGGAGGAGAGAGGGAGAGGGAGAGGGGAGAGAGAGAGAGAGAGAGAGAAATTTATAAAACAATTTATAAATTTGTTTTGGTAAAGCTAATTTTTTATGGAAGATAAATTGTATAAAATTCTACAAATTTAATTTGTGAAAAATATAAAATTTATAAAACACCATTGTTAAATTTTTGTCAAATAAATGTCATCTAAAGATATAACTTCTGCTTATTTAAAAAAATTGAATTAACATTCCGTGTTGATCTTCATGGCAATATATAAATACATTATATAATATATTATCAATCAACATTATATTCAAAGATATTTCTAGTCTATTAAAATAACGTGACAAAAATAAACATAAAGTCAAATATTAAAGTAAAAATAAAGTCAGGTTATTTCATATATGTGTAATACAAATTAACATAATATTAGGTATGCGAAAAAGTTCATGGCGTTTTTCCCATTAGATAGCATTAAAAAAACGCCATGAACTTTTTCTCATACCTAATATTTATTTAACCTTTAATATTTCTTAATGCATGTATATCTAAAGCCTATCTATTAAAACTACAAACCTGTCAAAATATAAACTCAATCAATTTCTTCACATTTTCTTCAGGTAATCCCGGCATTATTGTATTCACCTAAATAAATTTTTTGAGTCCATACCGGCAAAATAGGCATGCTTTTTGCTGCTCAACAACGCGTGACATAGTCTCCGATAAAAATATGGGACTTATTTTTGCATTGTTATACATCATAATTAAATAATGTAATATATAACTAATTATATCATAAAATTATCAAATTAAATTAATTTAGATTATATATCGCGTAATACTTTTCTGACTTAAAATCATCAAATTAACGAACACAGTGAATTTAATTATTTTACAAGTATCTAAAAATAAAATATAAAAAATATATTTTGTTAGTTAAAGTACTAGGAAAAGGAATAGTCTAAATGACATTGCGCTCGACACTTCGAGCTAACGAGTTCGAAGGAAAGGCGGCGGTGGGCGATTCGCTGCAACCACGGTCGTTTATTAACTCAACCCCCTGCGGTGAGATATCACGCGCGACATAACTTACGCTTGGACAGGGTTGCAAACTATACTACACATATAGAGCCGGGATTACCATACATAACGACGCTAAGGTTATGGTGTTACACGCGGATGGTGGAGCAGCACTGGTGTCCAGTGACTCCCATGTCGGCTTGTTATCCGGACCGCCCCGTCGTTATCTGCAATTACCCCAAAACAGCCCCTAGTTTATAAATTATAGGCCGTCTCCGTACCCCATTGCCGCACACTGTGCTTCCTCCTTCCTCCCTTTAGCTCTTCTGTCGTTCTCCGCTCTTCGCGCGCGAATCATCCCTATCGGATCCAGCGGTACATCTGTCATCAAACGCGGCCAATTACGTTCAATTATCCCGGTCACCGCCGTCGTGTTATCGTCGCGACTGTGTATCATCCAATGCGTAAAGAATAAATTTCTGGCCAATTAAACGAAATTGTGCCATGATAATTGCTAATTAGGTGTGCGTCAGCCAATTACAAAAACGCGATTGAGTCGCAAATATCAGTATCAACTCTTTTCCTGCTTCTTGGTTTCTTTCTTCTTGTTTTTCGCCGGTAATGTTTGTTACTATTATTATTTACAAATTATACTAAAAAATGTAATACGTTTTTTGTGCTGTCCGATCGCATTTTCTCGAGAGTTTTTCAGACTCGTTTGATTAGATATTAAATTGGCGGAATAATCGCGCGTCACGCACAGCTATAATCCGTGCTACAAGAAGTAATCCTTGTTGAGAGAGCAGCGATTTCTCCGGTCGCAAGTACCCATAGAGCGTAAAAGGTCCTGGATGCGCTTGCAGGCGACAATACGATCATCTTGTCGCGCGCTATTGTTGTGAGAGATTTCAATGGACATTGCAACAATGAACCGTTGACGACGGTGCGTCGCATTGCGCAAAGGGAGCTGTGCGAGGACTCCCCACGGCTAGCATAAGCCTGCTTGACTGTACTTTTCACGCCCTTCCACGACGCAAGATTATTATATCTCCGACCCTTCGCCGGCGAACACCAAATAGACATCTGCTTTCAAAAGGCGTAATGCTCATGTAAAAATAAAAATACATCGCAATTACATGAGGTGTATAAATATTTTGCTTTTCCAATATTAAATATTATATTGTCTTTTTTTAAAGATCTCATCAATAATCATTTTCATAAATATTACAGAATTATTTGAAATAAACAAGAAGTAATTAATCATTATTTAAAAAATAATTATTTTCAAATAGTTAATTATCATACTTTTCTGGTTTCTCCAAAAACGCAATAATAGTTGCAAAAATAATGTGTGTTATTTTTCTCAAACTGCGAGAGTGTCATTGATAAAATTTTAATATAAATGATTGTGAATATGATATGTACATACAATGCACGATTGAGTGAACTTGTATAACAGCCTTTATTTTATCAATATGATACAATTTTAATAGACTTATGATACACTATGATACGTGAAATCGAAATCCATCTCCCTGTTCTCGCGATCTTCGCGGTAATGCATTATAATAATTGTCACAAGATTTAACTGTTGCTATAGATCAAGCGATATGATTCATAATTTGACGTCATTCCATTGTAAAAACGTTGCGATTCAGCAATTTAAGTCACTACGCATTGCTCTCATTTCCCATTGTTTCAAAAAAAAGAGAAATGCAAAAATCGTTAAGAGATCTTCCGAATGTTCTGCTCATTAATTTATATTATTGTGAGACATAAGCCGCTAAATCGCGCCGCTAACTTCCTTAATTTACTATTCATTAATATCTATGGTATAAGATTGACTGTAGCACAAAAATACATTTTTATAATTATAGCTAGACCTCGTGTTGTAATATTACGATACCGCGAGCACGCATGATATCCATTCGATCTTTCCAATTTTTTTGGTTCAGAGACTAGTTTTTTGTTTATTTTGTAATTATAAGAAGAGATGGTAGAAATTTCAGAAAATGTAATAAACTTAATTATGTAGCATATTTTTTATACGACAGGCAACGTGTTTGCTTCAAAAGCGAATTTACCTAGTCTAGATTTACCATATATATTGCTTTTAATTTAAAAAAAATGCATGTTTATTCGCATTTACTGCAAAGTACTTATTGAAGAATAGATTAAAGATCGCCTATTGATATTTTAATCTTTTTTTAAATCCTGTAAATCGTCACGATACTCGCACAATCAATGCTGCCACACTCACGAATCGACGATTGACAAATCTTGGAAATACAACATACGATATTCGTAATATATTTACATACGAAATAACTTTAATATGCACTTGGAA
>NW_017259213.1:4332296-4333414 GCF_001594045.1 Atta colombica | reverse complement strand
TCATAAATATGTATAATTTTTAATGCATGCGCGAACACATACATCTTACACTTAGGTACGTTAATTCGCTAATAATTATATTATTTATCGCGCGCCGTCGCCAGCGATCAGCTATTTTCAACGTATAAATTAACTGTCCTTTATCATCTTCCATATATATTTCATAAGTGATAAAACCTCACAATATAATAACGACGTTATATCGTAATTTAAATAAATATATAAAGTTACAGTAGTTTTGAATTTTATATACGCCAGGATATCACTGAAATAAATTATCCGTAGATTTCTAAGATTACACATTTACGAAACTTTACAAATCGTTAGAAAAAATTTACTATAAAATATTGAATATACTATAAAATATAGAATATTGGAATAAGGAAATTTTTATGAGAAGAGATCAAAACAAGATTTTGTATATGAACAAAAATAAATTTTTACATGTTTTCGTATAAAGTAAACGTTTCACTCATAATGCATAATCATAGCTTCAAGGTTCATATATTTACATATGTAACATATTGTATGAATTCATGCGCACATGTGCTGATAAAATTGTAAATCAAATAGAAATATTTTGATGACGTATCTTCGTATTCATTCTTATTACAAAGTTTATTATTACATTTCTTAAATTGACATATTCATATAAATATTCCGAAGAAGATTTGATAAACATATATAGCGAGTATATGTATACATATGTATATATAGAATTGGGAAAATTACTTTTAAAAAATAACTCGTTACAGTTAGTTTTATATTTGTAAAATGTGTTATATTTGTAAAATGTTATACTTATAAAATAACCTTTTTATCTAATTGGGTATTAACCAGTTCAACATGAGATCTATAGTAGTTAATTAATTGCAACGTGATCGAACATAATTCTCTTTTTTTAAAAGGGAACTTGTTTATGTACGTTCCATACGTGTGTGATATTGTGTAATTTATAAATATACAAAATAATGATTATATTCATTATCCAAACAATCATTACCCAACAAATGCATTTTACAATCACTGTTACTAAAAAAAATATATATAAAAGAATTATTGTTATTAAAAAAGTAACTATAACGGTAACGGTGTTACTTCCCAACTTTGTGTATATT